>NC_133201.1:25621297-25713797 GCF_958299795.1 Porites lutea | reverse complement strand
TTGTACTGGAGCCATAATCGGAGTATTAATCTAGTATTAAGGGACTAGTCAAAAAGTATGGGGGGGGGGGGGGGGTGGGCCGGAGCATTTGGAAATGTGGTTGATAAAAAGCACATGACCCACCCCCTCCCTTCGGCACAAAAATGACTGACCCACCCCTAAAGCAAGGTTGGAAATTGCATGACCCACCCCCTAGTTAAAACACGGATGTTTGGTTTTCTCTTAATAATCCAATAAAAGCTTGTTCTGTGCTTGACAAAATTTGTTGATACATTGCTGCAACCAATATCATAATATATCAAAATCACAGAAATCATATCTTTCACTGAAAAGACAAATGTGAAAAACCGAACATTTCTTGTTTCGATGAACGTTATGAGTCTTGACACAAATATACAGCAAAACGAAGGTATATTGAAATTGTCTGTCACAAAGCATATCAAAATTTCTACAGACAACCCATTCCTACACACTACTTGCCGGAAATACTTAGATTAATCCCCAAAGAAAATTTCTTCCCCTTCAATGGAAAGCACTACCTACAAAACCATGGAACTCCAATGGGCACAAAGACAGTAGTTTTGATTCCTTTGCCAATATTTTCACGACATATAATGAAACACCCACTCTAAGCAAAACTGTCTTTAGAACAACAGTTTGGAAATGCTACATACACGATATCTTTTGGCTATGGGACATGAGTAAACCAGACATCGAAGCCTTCATTGAACAAGCAAACTTACATCACCCAACTATTGAATTCACGGCCGAAACATCTGACACTGAGACTGCGTTTTTAGACACGGTTGTATACAAAGGCACAAGATTCAAGGAAAAAACTGTCCTTGATGCAAAGACACATTTTAAACAAACGGAAACCTTCTTGCACACACAATTCACCCCGTGTCACCCTTCAAATGTTAAAAAGGATTTGTCAAAGGAGAAGCCTTGAGAATCCTACGAAAAAACTCCTCAGAAACAACCTTTGAGGAAAATAATTCAATTAAAAAAAAAACGCTCGATCGACGGAGGCTACCCACAATCTTTGATAGAAAACCTACTATTAGAAATAAAATTCACAAAAGGGAGTCTAAACTCCTAAAACAAAACAACAAGGATGAAAAAGAAATATTGCCATTCGTGACACAATACCAGCCCTCACTGCCTACTATAAAGGAAGCTTGAATGAAAAAATGGAAACTTATACAGAACCAACTATAACTTCAAAAAGATTTTAAAGAACCACCAATCATTTCCTTACAAAAAAGGAAAATCTTTAAAGGACATGCTCGTTAAAGCCAAAAAAAAAAAGGTTAACAGAGGGTTCCACGCCCGTATAGATTTGCGGCCTGTCACCCTTTGTATTTTCTCGCACAACAGGTTTTTTGTGTATTTTAGCAATAATTCCAGCTGGCTGTGTTTTATATAACAAGTGTAGTCACGTTAGTAGTTAGTGCCTGTCTATGTAATAAAATAGGGTGACCCACCCTAATGGTAGCTGAAAATTGCACGACCCACCCCTTGCACAAGGCTCAAAACCTCATGAACCACCCCCTCTCTGCTCCGGCCCACCCCATTATATTATATTATACTCAGGACTGGGATGACTGTGTAGTTGTTTGTAGGCTCGTCTCTTTCTTCAGTGCCAGTAAAACAGCAGACACATCTTCATCAGCTAATTGCATTTTGTCATTATTTTTTGCCGTCGGTGGCGGTAATTTTCCACCCTCCTTTCCCCGATTTTTTTTTTTCTCGGACGGGATATTTTTTGGACGACATCTCCGACATCTCTTCGTCATTAGATTTATCAAAAGCACTTTGACTACAATGTTTACAATAACCGGAATCAAGTCCACAGTCATTCCATTGATAGTCAGTTTCAAGAAGGGACAATGGTGACAAAAGGGAGTTTATTCATGTCCCTTAAAGGCAATTTCCGTTGCCAGTTGTGTATACTTTGCACTGCGTTCTTGCCAAAAATTATATTTCGCTCGTGTGTCACACGGAATGGTGCAATTTGTATTAGAAATGGCACATTTGAGTATTTTGATGAAACCAACCCTATTACTGGAAAAGGCGTCAGCTACAGTATCCTACAACGCTTTTGGGTGACGTTGGTATCTTAATGTTGCCTGTAGGCTAGCCGCGTAGGTTACTCGTACGGAATCGTATGTACACGTGGTTGCACAAGCGCAGTGTTTTAGTCTTGAACATTAGCAACAAACAGAGAAAAAAACTTACAACTCTCTTAGTTCAGATAGATCGGAGAAGATCCCAGGTTGAAGCTGCTCAATTTTGTTTGTGAACAGCGACCTGCAAGAATGAGTTAGCGTATCTTCATGACACAAATAATTCATGAGATAAAACAGCCTCATCAAAATCCATTTTAAACCTGGGTTCAATTTAATAAAACGTTTAATTTCCAAATGTAGCCATTGTTTTAGAGTCTGAAAACAGTAGCTACACTTGTAAATTACACTATTCGTTTTAGAAGTTTTATCAAATTGACCCCTGGTCATCGCTTGTAGCTGACCTCTGTATGTACGGGAACATGGTCACACTGGTCATTAAAGAAAACTAAATTATCGATGCTCGATATACTATTTTGCATATACCTACTACTTTCTCGCCCTATGGTAAGCTACAATCTCAGACAAAATCCCTGAAACACTTTGGAAAGTTCTGCTCTATTTGTTCCCCCGCCCCTCCTCTTCCCTTTCGCAATGTTGTTGTAGCCACGTAATATTGTAATCACATCTCAACATTGCAGAGGGAAAGGCAGGTGCATAGGTGTTTCAAGGACTTTTGGCGAGGATTGTAAATACGTTATAATTTTAGCATAACATAATGCATGACTGACAAGATACATATCAAAAACGACAAAAATAGTATCGTTCGTTAACACATTTTATTCAGTATTGTGAAGTTTTCCTTGCCACAATGCCTGTATAGCATATGCTGGCAATAACATGTCATTAATTAACAACACCAGGTTGATCTTTTATAACAGTCTTTTAATAGGGCAAGAAGCAAGTGTCCATTGTCCGCATTAACGGTTGTCCATATTAAGCGTGTTAGGTTTAGAGAAAATGTGAGGTCTTTACCCGGGGACAAGGGAAACTGTCAATAATAATTGACAAGGTATCCGTGTTAAGTGGCTGCCCATAAAGAGGGGTTCAACAAACGTACGGTAGCTGGTAAAGATCGAGGCTATCGCATTGTGGGAGCCTTTGTTAAAAGATAAATTCTAACAAACGAGCTAATATTCTACTTTGGCATTTTTCCTAAGTGAGATTTAGGCAAAGATTTTTCTTTTCTTTTTCGAGCAGTTACGAAGACTTTTGAATGACCAAAACGATTGATATAATGTGTTAGGGAGCAGTGAGCCGTACAAGTTTGAGCCGCCGGTTTTGGAAGAATAATCTCAGGCCTCTAACAACTCCTTTGATGGCTTAAAGCGTGAGCGTATGATTCATTTCCTCTATAAATGGTTGCTATGAAAGCGACGATATATCATTGAAATGAATACGTTCAGGAATTCCTTCAGGAAATTCTTACCCCACGCTGTTGCTCTATTCGGTTTTTGTTGCGTTCGCGCCCACGTAGAGCTCCGCTTTGAATGCGAATGCAAATGCAGAATGGTATTGTTATTCAGAGTAATTATTTTAAAGAGTTTCTCAGTGACCCAGCCTGATTTTTGAGGGGTTCATTTGTTATAATATCTCTTATTTGATAGGAAGTTTTAAGGGTTTTACTCTCTTGTGATAAACTATTTAGGAAGTAACTCGACTTTTATTCGATAAAATCAAACAATGGTCACTGCATTTGAAGAAAACCGTTTTCTTGGGACGGGAGCTTTATTGCTGCCATCTGAAGATAGCAAGGCATAATAAGTTCTCCGAATTATCTGTCACATGTCCAGGTTTGCACGCAGCAGCAAAAATTGCAATTTTTCGTGTGTTGCGAAAAATCGCAAGTCTGACTATTTTATCGCGCTAGTTGCGATATTTCGCAGTTCTTTGTCGTGTTAATAATCACTGAAGTTCAGAGCGAGTTGTCGATTTAACAAAATTTGCGAAAATTGCGAAAACTCGCAAGTTTGACGATATTTCGCGTTACTTGCGATTTTTCGCAGTTCTTTGTCATGTTAATCGGTTCACTTTTTTGTCCGAAAAGTTTCCGCTTTACTTGCCATTTTGGCATTTCCCTGTCAGCGCAATTAAAGCATATCTACATGCAAAAGCCAGCGCAGACAATCTTTAAATAAAGGTTTGTTATCTAAAGGTTCGAGTGATATTCGTGAGATTCCATTGTATTTCAAGTTTCATCATTTTATGCCTTCTTTAAACTATTAGTTTTCGAACAAGGGATCAACATCATTAATGTATTTTTTCAACTGGTCAAAGTTATTTATTCACATTACATCTTGAATACAGCATCACTCACTTCAAGGTAACAATTATTTTCACTAGTACATCTAAATTATGTGGTCGTTTCGCCCTAAAATGGATGCGCCCGAGGTTGCTTTGCCCGCACTAGTTAAAGTCGATTCGACCAATGACAAGCAACACTCTACAACACCGCTTATTAAAGATGCTTTTTGCTTGGATTACTTTGCCGCCATTACTTAAATAGGTCAAGCGTTCTGCACGATCTTAGAAATCTCGACGATTGCTACGTCGATCTTGAATATATTTTGTATAAAGTCGTCAGTGCAAAATGTTGTGGATCACTATATGCTGTCACTTTCACTTTAACGCTTATTCCTTGACAAATCAACGTCGTGCTAATCCAAAAGTAATATACCTCGGGTCTTTAATGCTCATGCCCCAACAACAACACTATACATGTCATATACTTCGTTCTTTATCACCAACCCCAGCTAAGCCTTCTTAATACGAATCAGCCATTCTTGTTTTACAGTATTCGGCGACTTCCGGACTGCCACCGAAGACTAAGAACATTTTTACACCTAGTCCATCGCCAATTTACTTCACTGGGGACTATGGACGGCGAACATAGCTAGGTCGGTTGCGGGTTCCATTAAATCTGACTAAGACAACGAAAAGTGGTGATAGTTAAACGTGATTGTTTTAACTTACTAGCACTTTAATTTCTTCTTTCGTGACCTCTATCTGATTGCCCGCAAAGTACTTAATTTTAAAAAAATTAAAGTAATACTGACAATGTAGTAAAAATGAGAACTGGTCAATAATTACAGGGTTAGAACAGGTTTCTGGATTTAAGCTTGAACACTTTTGCTATTTTTACTTAAGTTGAACTAGGGAAAAATCAATGTCGGGCGAATCCACATGTAATCGACGTTCTTTAATGCTCATGGACCCAACCAACAACGCTATACATGTAATATACTTCGTTCTTTAATCCACAAATCCCAACAAAGCTGTTAAATACGAAGCAACCATTGCAATTTTATTAAAATTTTTGGCAACTAACGGACTGCTCACCGCGGTAGCAGTATACTTTTACGTACCTAGTCCATTTCAAAATTTGCAACGCTTGGAATGTGGCCAACTTCTATTTTGTGAAAAAAATATTAATTCCTTGCCCAACGTAACTACTTAATGTTAATTTGAAAATTGTAAAATCGACGCACTTCAAAAGAGTTTTAACCAACGTTTCGGCAATGCTGCTTTCTTAGGGGTACAAGACTAAATGAGACTATTTTTGTACCCTGAAAAAGACAGCATTGCTAATACGTCGGTTAAAACTCCTTTGAACTGCGTCGAGTTTACAATTTTTAACTTAAATTTCATTTTGGCCGAGCACGACCTCGGGTTTAGTTTTGCAAAATTCAAGATGGCGGATTAGTGTGAAGCTACCGTAGGTGAACTAAATGTCCATAAAAGATGCAGTGAAGAGAGAGAAATCAAAATTTTAGCGGGGAATTTGGAACGCACATACCCTAAAGGATTTAGGCAAGACATTCCACGAACTGAATAAGCTGGTTGAGTCAGTTGTGAAAGGGAATTTTGGCGCACTTCGCGAGCGCACCAATTATTACGGGATCGGCGAGATTGTGTCCTATGCTTCAACGAAGCATGGGTCGCGCAAAGACCGCAATTATTCACCGTCTTAGTCCAAAAATGAGCATAGTTCATCCGTGGATGATTTGCTTCGACCTTCCCATGCCTCATGAGGTCTTTGATCTCTTGAACAAGGAGCTCTTGGTCTGACAAGATTTGGGATAGATACACCAGGTTCAGTGACCATAACATTTTCAAACCTGAGAAGATTCTTATCTCTTCGACCAGTTCCAAGATTGTGGCGGGTTTAGAAAGCAACTTGGTAAAGAGAAAGGAGAGGCAAGGTGATTGTAAACTCCGAGAAGAAGGAAACAATGGTCTACAATGCTAAAGAGCAGATTTTGAGACCAAATTTGTTTTATGGATACTTGGAATTCGTATGGGATTACTCAGGATTAGTCAACAATGAATAAAGGATGCGAGGTTGAATCATACAGTAACAAGTATTTCCCTAATACCTCATTGACAAAAACCTGTCCAACTTTTATGCTTGGACGATAACAAAAAAGACAGAATGCCCACCACGGATCATTGTAATTATTCCTTATTTTTCGCAATTTTTTTTGAGAAATCCAAGTTTTTGCTGGGCACCTTTCTACCTCCTGTAACAGTTGACTTAATTAATTTTAGCAAAAACTGCGATTTCTCCAATTTTTCGCAATTTTTGGAGAAATCGCAGTTTTTGCTGGACACCCTTGTACCTCCTTTACCACCTGAATTTAGTAATTTTAGCAGAAACTGCAATTCTCCACTTTTTCGCAATTTTTGCTACTGCGTGCAAACTTGGACATATCTCTTATCTGTAACAAACATTTTAGGCATTAGGAGCTTTTTCACCGGCTCCAGGAGCCCATCAAATGGAGCCTCCATCTTCATTAATTTCTTGAGTCAACCCTTTCCCGAGTAGATTTATAAATAGAACGGCTTGTTTCCCGCGAAAAAGTGTTATATTCCCGTGAGTCTCGTATGTCACCGTGAAAAAATAAAGTTGGATGAAGTCGAACTCAGAAGCCCGTCCTTCGACCGTTTTCCTTTTCTTTCTTTACCTCCATTTTTACGATTTTACAGCCGCTGGGATCTGGGTATCATGAAATGAAGTTAATGAATTACCCGACTGAGACAGAGCATGAAGCGATGGCACAAAGGCGGCGAAACGTCACAATAAAAGGTTATCTTTGCGAATGCTTTTTCTTTTTTTTTGCCGTCATACATCCCACACGTAAGCGTGCACGAAAGGAGTCGAAGATTAAGCGTTCTGTGGACGATTTGGAACTTTTCGATGATCAGCGAAGAAGAAGTGACAGGATCATTTGATTTTTGTCATCACCGCGGAGTGGATTTCGCCAGTTAAGCACGCGTGCAAAACCGATGACCTTAATAGCAACTAAAAAGGAATGCTTTAGCTCCGAAATTTGAGAAATTGCAGTCTTCCTTTACAACTGACTTGTATTATCATGAGTGTTGCCTGATAAAACTGGCACTTGAAAAGTTGAACAGAAGAGAACAGTGGCTCGACAGTGAAGCTAACTCAAAAGTAAATTGCTAACGGAGGAATTTGAGACATCGCGCTCCAGTGCAACGGACCCACTTATCTCAAGAAAAACAAAATGGATTGTATCTGCGCCAAAATAATTGACTGACTAACAGGACAATTCTCAGCAGTTAATGTAGAAGTTTGAGCTCAATTCTTTCCTTCGAATTCGCATCTTTAGATCACTTTTCGCGAGAAAACAATGTTAAATAGCAAATAGCTGGCCCGGCGTTACAAAACGTAGCACGGAATAATCACACTAGCTGAGGGACAAAACAACCTCAAGGATTACAAGTATTCATTCAGATAAACGCGTATGGGAAAAAAAAACCTTGAAAAACTAGAAATTTGATTAATATTGAGTCATTTAGCCGAAATAAGAACCTTAACGCTTAAAAAAATTGGCTAAAGATTACGAATCCTGTCAGAACTACAGACTGCGGGAAGTAGTTAATCATTGTGCATGGAACAGACCAGCATAATAGCCTCTTAATATGAGACAAGCAGCCAAAATTAATTAATATTAACATAGAGTTTAAAACTCTCCACAGTATAAACTACCAGTTAATGCTCTCAACCCATAACCCCTTAGATAAAAACAAGTAACTAGACCAGAATTATTATGGGGAAAAGGGGTAAGGGATGAAGTACTCCAAATATGGACAGCAGGTCACTTTTCTCTACATATTGGTGTAACAGTCCAAAATCTACAAGGGGAGAGGTGATAACCCTCTCAGGGAGTGATAATCCCCCAGGATAGTGAGAGGTGATATCCTCTCTTGGGGGGTGATAACCCCCCAGGATAGTGAGAAGCTAGGTGATAATCCTCTCTAGGGGTTGATAATCCCCCTTCGGTACTGAAAAGGTGGAAAGACCTCTCTAGATGTCTAGTTCCCCGGTTTAAGGAGTAACAAGAGTCTATGGGGCAAAGTTTGACCTGTATGGGAGCACTTCATCCCCACAAATACCCCAAAGGGGTATTCCCCATAGACGAACAACAGGAATTGTAGGGCTATTTCAAAATTCAAATGTCACGTGAAACAATGGTCACATGGTACTTGAACATTGCGTGTAAGGTTAGACTGGGCAAATGTCCCATCGACCAGGTATCAGCTGAGGACTTAACCAGGAACAGCAACAAGTTGGTCAGGGGCCTAAAACTTCCTCCACAGCAGATAAGCAGATATGCAATAAGAAAGAAGAAAACAAAGGATTAGTCTGTAAATTAAGCATAATTAATTGATTAATTACACAAACTGGATGCAACTGGTGTATCTATCAAGTCAGGGCCAGATACTGAGATGTGAGAACCAAATAAATATTGACAAAATTTTTAAACAATTCCTTATCTTTAAATCGGAATACACATGCTCATGGTTGTTGTTTGTAAGCTACGAAAAGTAACTGCATTATTTATGGTTTCAACCCAATTATTGAAACAATGAAAACAGTACATTCCCAGGCCCCTTGGGGACAACCACAACAAGAAAGGTTAGCACCGAAAGAGAGGACTCACCAAATGAGAACATTATCACGCAACAACAACACAACAACCAGGCTAAAGAGAGGTCCGAATCCCCTCTCGGGGGTCCTGATCCCCAGGCCCTGAGAGGTGGTAATCCCCTCCCTCCTTTTCATGAGTCAGTCAAGTCCCCAGGCTACAAGGAGGTCCTAATCCTCTCTCTGGGATCCTAATTCCCAGGCCCCCTGGTGACACCCACAACAAGCCATCAAGTCCCCAGGCTACATAGAGGTCCTAATCCTCTCTCTGGGATCCTAATTCCCAGGCCCCCTGGTGACAACCACAGCAAGAAAGGTTAGGTCCTTGTTACCATGTAACAAGGCTGTCTGGGGGCCCCTTCTTCCACAATAGCTGACCATGTGAATCTATGGAGTAAAGGGGCGACCTATATGGAGCACTTCATCCCCACAAATACACGAAGTGTATTCAATAATTGGAATGCTCACCTTTTCTTTTTCTTTTTTCTTTTTGCTTTCACAGATAATCCTGAAAATTTTAGCTTATAATTCCTGTTTATGATCCGGAGAACGAAGGAAATTTCTAATTTTTGAATACTGTAAAACGCGCCTTTCGCAAGGAGCAGTCTGCACGTGCGAAGCGTGAAACCGACCTTGTTGATTTTCTGTCATGTGTCATTCTCAACTCAAATATTATGTTAGATGTGAATAAACAATTGAAACTGAAACTCAATCCATTATTTGAGAAAACCTCGAATCGTCTCAGATTTGATTTTAACAGTTCGTATCCTTTCTTACTCCATAGCAAGAGCATAATAAAAGCACGGACATGCATACTTGAATCCTCAGGACTTGAATAAAGTGAATTTCAGAGGCTGCGGCGCCAAGTCCTTCTTTGTAATACAGTAAGCTAACTCAAAAATAACTTTCCATGTCTCAAAGCGCTCAATACAGTCACATGCACACAATATTGCGAAAACAGATATCGTTCAAGGCACAATATAATAATAATATTAAGTTAACTATCGATAAACCAGAAAAATACCGCACCTGAATCATGAGAGAGCAACTCTGATCCCAAAGGAAGACACACTGGGCTAAGATGATTTGCTGCGGAGGAACCTTGACTGTGAAGTGCCAGCCGAGAGAGTCGCAAGAGTTAAAGTGACGGTACATGCGAGAGGATATCGAAAGTTCAAGAAGAGGAGAAAGCAGCGACATTCGAGAGGAGGGTTGCACTATTGTAGATCAATGTTCCAAGGACGGAGTTAGACCAAGAGCGGCGGTGCAACATCTCTTCGTGGAAGGTTTGTCCAGAAAAACTCAAACGCGTAAGGCTTGTATGCAGTTGGAAGATCAAGGTAGCCCTTCCTAAACGGTGATCTCGTCATTACATCTTAGCAAAAATTCCAATTCATGAAGAAAAACCCAGGCTATAAGTAACAAACATTCCGTAACGTTCCACGAAGAGAAGAATATGAAGTGCTATTTTGCTGAGCTAGGCGCGAAAATATAGGCATCAACTTTACATGTGATAGCTCGCATCTAATTGGCTGAGCGAAACAATTAGTGTGACAGGGATCGCATGTAGGAAGTGACCCCTGAGAGGAGGTGAGCTGGTTCCATTAATGGTAAGGGCGGGTTTTATGGTTATCACATTAACCTTAATTTATCCTGCTGTATAAATTAGCTCTAAAAAGAAAAGAAAGAAAATCTCTGAGGGATGAAAACGCCAAAGTCAAGTTTCACTAGCTTATGATTGCATTTGGCCTGTCAACACCAAATTTCCTGCTGTTTGATGAAGTACAATAGCACTGTCATTTCGTCGTTGTGATTGGCTCTTTCCACCGTCAGCGCGCGAAGTCTCCTCTGGGAACCGTTCTAATTATAAATCTACTCGGGAAAGGGTTGGCTCCAAGGGCTTGTATGGGAGATGGAGGCTCCATTTGATGGGCTCCTGCCGGCTCCTATATGTACCATTAGGACCTAAAAGACGGTTATGCCTGACGTAGGCCTTGTACAAAGACGTAACAGTTTAATTCTGTAATTTAACCATATGGCTTTTCCAGCACATGAGGCTTAGCACAATAATACTGTTACTTATAAGATTTATAATTGGCAATGACAAAAAAAAGACACTAAAATACGTATTACCCACAACTGTTTGTTTTTTACGGATTTGTACTGGAGCCATAATCGGAGTAGAAATCGCAAGCGCCGAGTTCACGCGGTTCCATGGCTAACTGCGCTATTTTTGGGAAGAATTGAGCCACTCTCAACGTTATTAACTCGCCGGGGGACCTGCAAATTTGTCAGGCTTCCGCATGGAGTTTCAGGAGATGGGCGATCTTCTTGCAAGTTTACTTAAGCGATCTTTAAACTTTCCAAGTGCTTCAAATCTCATATGTAATATACACCTATGTCATATCTAGTGTTAAATATATATTATCCGTATTTTTCCATCCACATAAGAAGAGAAATCCACAACAGCTTTGCTACGCTTCAAGCGTTGCTATTTTTATTTAAAAAAAAAAAACACTTCTATTTATTTCAACAATCTCCTGGCAGTTCATCTGGGCTGTAGTATTTTAGCCTGCGTGGCAGGCGTTCGAAAGGGAAAAGGGAAAGGAATTAGGGCGCGAGACCACGCGCGAGGGAGGAGGGAGGAAGGGAACGCCTGCAAGGAAGCCATTGTTTTCGCCATCCCGCCGACTAATTAAAAAATAACAAAAATAACGTAACTGTGAATGACTAGCTGTCAAAAAGTCTGGCCGCGATGCACGTATTCTAGTCGTATTTCTCACACTGTTGTTCTTTTATTTTCCTAAAACAAGAAATCTAAAGTAAAGGTACCACAAAAAAAACTTCAAATGCGGTCCTTCATCGAAGGAGTCTTCCTTGAAAGTTGCAACGATGCGTACCGAGTTACATATAATCCAGCATAAATCTATTCAAGTTGTTGCTGAAGAAATCGGGCTCGAAAACTATTTAATAAGAAATGTAGTGGCTCTTCGCAACTTTCAATGCAATGTTTGTCTAAGAAAAATTAAAACACTTTGCCGTCAAGCACTCTTTGAATTTCTATCAGGAAGAATTGGATCCAGTGGAGCACACAAAAGAACGCTGGTGGCGGGGAAAGAAGAGCTGAACTTCGAAGATCTGCAAGAAGGCAACAATTTATTATTAAAGTAAGTTCCTGGCGGTTTTATAACCGGCAAGAAGAAGTCCTCAACCAAAAATCGCCAAAAGTTATGGCACGCTTCGTCTTCAATTATCTTGCCGTTGATAATGCGGGTCAAACAGCAGATAACAAGCACACAGGCAGCATGATTTTTCCTTTCTTTCATCTGGCGAGTATAATACTTTTCAGAACCAGTCTGTAAAACTCATATGCTGACAGGCCTTTTCCTTCACTATCATACGGTTCTTGAACTGCGTTTTTCTATTTTCCTTTTAAGCTGAAATTGATGCCTTCTAACGATGAATTCCCGTACAGAAATCTCATCACGCTTCACTAATGACATATGTTTAGTTACTTAAATGGCGTGATGTTTATTTCAGCCAATCGGAAAAAGGCATTAAGTTGAAGATTGACATTTAATTAATTCTGACCAATCACTATTTTTACGCTCATAATCTGAGCGTAAAAAATGGACAAAACAATAGCGTCCTTGCAGGCGTTCCTTTCCTTTCTCCCTCGGGCGCCCAAATTCCCCCTTCAACTTCCCCTTTCAACGCCGGCCACGCAGGCTAGTATTATTTAAAGGGGCTATGTCAGCTGGAGAGCATGCGCTCTGAGGTTATGCAAATTACTTTCAACTGTCAAAATTCTATTGTTTTTAACGCGTGACTTTCTCCATGTTCTCTGTCACGTCCAAGGCTCCGAATTTAGAGAGGTCAACAAGCGAAATGGGTTTAGATAAGGGATATTTCGATAGAATTTACGGAACGTTTCTTCTCTGCTTATGCTAGATCAAGAATAAAATTGTGACGACAATTTTACTTGTAGTTTTGGAGTAAAAACGCATGCCATTCATAAAAAAGTGCGCAAACAAAAACTCAGCAACAACATATTGTCTTATTCAACAAAATAAATCGAAGTTGTATTTTACAAACGAGCTACAAAAGACGCTAGACCGAAGATAAAGACCAAGACTGTTTCAAATCATTAACAATTAGACTTGTCTGTCGCTAGTGATTTTGTAATTTAGATGCTGATAGAACAAGAGACATCAAGTCTTTATTTTGATCTTAAGGAAACGTACATTATCGCACAAAATTGTTCGATCGTGCCGAATCACTGCGACGTCGAGAAAAACAGAACCAAGCATCATTGGTATACTACTCCACTATAAGCAGTCCGTTGATAAAAAGGGAAAGTAAACTCTGCTATTTTCCAAAAATATGCTCGAACACAAACAGCTCAAAAACATGGCATTTACAGGATCTAACTCGTACTAACGTGCCTCTCTAAGTCCGTTGAGAACAATATGGACGAGCAAACGGTCGTGTTTATCTTTGCCGTGAATCCAGATAAATACAAGAAGGAATCTAGCCGAATTTTATAATGTTTTCTTCGCCAGGAGTTTAGTTTGGTCACGAAATTCATGGCCTGATGCTCTTGGACCTCTTGTAATCGTTTACCAAAAACGGCCGCCGCCAACTCGATAGCCGCTTCATTATATGTCCACATACTTTGAGTACAAGAAAAATCCAAGAGCCAGCAACCTCTAAAATAACTCAATAGAAAGGTTCTGTGAACTATACGGAAGATTCCATCAAAGATTCCATCACTCATTGTGGAGTAGCCGTCATTAACTCTGCCATTACAACGGCCGCTGATAAGAGGACACAGTAAATCCACGTAAAAACATTCCACAGGCAAACAATTTCAAAATAACGCCAAAAAATTATTCTGTAATCACCATAGAACGATTCTTAATACAAAACTTCGCTAACTAGCGAACGATGGCTGAGATTTCGACAGATAAAAACAGCCTTCCAAAATCTCCGACAGAACTTGAAAAAGACGGGCCGACTTTTTCAAGTTTGTTTTCATTGGCCCGCGCATGCGTGTGGGGTGACATAGCCCCTTTAAGCATTTTCTTCGTTATTTCTTAAATTTTTTCGTGATCTCGAAAACTAACAAAAAACGGCAATACCTTAAATAGAAATATGTACACGATGTATCTCTTGATGCGGCTTAAAAAATCAGGAAGAGGAATAAAAGGAATAAAATATTTATGCATGGCATTATACTCATGAATGGGATCACTGTGTAGTTGTTTGTAGGCTCGCCTCTTTCTTCAGTGCCAGTAAAAAAAGCAGAAACATCTTCATCAACTAAATGCATTTGCCGTTATTTTTTGTCACTGGCAGCGGTAATTTTCCACCCTCCTTTCCCTGATTTTCTTTTTCACCCGGACGGGATATTCTTTAGACGACATCTCCGACATCTCTTCGTCATTACATTTCTCAAAAGCACTTTCACTGCAATGTTTACAATAACCCGAATAACCTCCATAGTCCCCACATTTATAGTCAGTTTCAAAGAGCTTCTCCCCAAGGGCTTGCCAAAAAATCGGAAGGGACAATGATGAGAAAAGGGAATTTATTCATCTCCCTTAAAGGTAATTTTCGATGCCAGTTTGTGTATACTTTGCACGGCGTTCTTGCAAAAATTGTATTGCACTCGTGGGTCACACGTAAGCTACAATCTTACACAACAACCCTGAAACACTTTGGAAAATTCTGCTACCTTTGTCCCCCCCCCTCCTCCTCCCTTTTACAATGTTGTTGTAGCCACGCAACATTGTAATCACATCTCAACATTACAGAAGGAAAGGCACGTGCATAGGTGCTTCAAGGACTTTTGGCGAGGATTGTAAATACGTTATAATTTTAGTAGAACATAATGCATGACTGACAAGATACATATCAAAAACAACAAAAATAGTATCGTTCGCTAGCACAATTTATTTTTTGTGAAGTTTTCTTTCCCACAATGCCTGTATAGGATATGCTGGCCATAACATGTCATTGATTAACAACACCAGGTTGATTTTTTATAACAATATTTTAATAGGGCAAAAAGCAAGTGTCCATTGTCCGCGTTAACGGTTGTTCGTATTAAGCGTGTTAGTTTTAGACAAAATGTGAGGTCTTTACCCGGGGACAAGGGAAACTGTCAATAATAATTAACAAGGTCTCCGTGTTAAGTGGGTGCCCGTAAAGAGGGGTTTAAGAAACGTGCAGTAGCTAATAAAGATCGAGGCTATCGCATTGTGGGAGCCTTTGTTAAAAGTTAAATTCTAACAAACGAGCTAATATTCTACTTTGGCGTCCGGAGACTTGCGAATTTAGAAAACACGATGTATTTTGTTGTTCAGTCAATCTCCGGCCGACACTCTTGATGAAGCAACCATCAAAGGCACATGTGCCTCCGTTTAAACCTTGTCCCTTATAAGGGTTTCACTGCAAGTGGCTCTATCGACCCACATAAACAGTGCTATGTACTCACAAAAGGGTTGTGTGGTATAAGACTGCCTGATTTTGAGAGCTATTCTCGATTTTGCTCATGAAACTTGGCTCTTCTGCATTGCTATCTAAGCTAGGATAGCCTTTCACACAGAAAAATTATGCATTAACGCAAAAGTTACAAGCGTATTTGCCCCAGATTTTTGAAATACGCAAGGAAGAATTACTTTAAAACCCAGGCGAAAATTGCTGCTAGCCACGCAAGCTAAACGAAGCACTGTTTCTGGAAAACGTTCACTAATTGACCTTTAGTGTCTCTTGTGACTTAAAAGGTGACATAAAGAGCAAACGAATAATTAAAAAAGCGGCTTCCGAAGCGATGTGTGCGACACCTAAAATTGCGAAACGTGTTCTTTAGTTACATGTAATAATTGGCCAAGGGTGATTTCAAATCACTTGTATAAAGTGTTTTTGTAGCTCTAAGTCCGTCATGTTGGCCCGTCTTCTCCTTCGCGAGCATTTTCAAATTTTAGGATCGTATTTTTTACCGCATACAAACACTGTAATTTTACTGGATCGTACTGTGGTATTATCAAAGAGACTGGGCTTTTTTCTCCTGGATTCCAAAACTACCTAGAAAGTGTAAGAGCAAACATTGGTTTCCTTGTGGTGCGGACGGACGGTCGTTCGTTCGATCGGTGTACGGTCAAGTGATTACAAAATGTGTCTGGGATAGGTACATTTGCTCACCCATGGTGCTCCGCAGGCGCGGCCGAAAGCTCCGCTATAATTAAGAATAATTATCTGATCCACTGCCTCGAATGAAAATAGGTTGACATAGCCATACTACATAGAAAATTAGGCTACTTATTAAATCTTGATCAGTGCTGCGTGACTAAAGAGTGCCTTCTTTCCTTTTTTGTCTTTAAAATTAACTGGTGAGAGACTTGGGTATAGACTGAAGCATTTTCTTAAGAGCGGCCGTCCGTAAATATCGCCTGGGGGTGTGTAAAATGAAAAAATCGAAAAACCCCAAACTTAGTCAGAATGTAGGTCTAGGTAAACTGTTTCTAGAAAAATAACTTTTAGTTCGATTGCATTTTTATTTTACGCGTACGGCGACCGAGTCGGTTCGGAGGCTGTCAGATCAGTTTCACAGGCTCGAGACCATATACTTAAAAATCGTTTAAAAATTAAAGAAGTAACAAACTCTGCCTCTGAAAATCTTAATAGAAAGAACACAACTTAACCAATAGTTTCGATGTACAATTTTCCTATTCGACAGAAAATATAATATTTTTCGGATTTTTAATAATTTTACTTATTTTACTGATTTTTGACAGACATAAAATTGGCAAATTTCAGACACCAAAATCACTACTTGGTATACGGCTTTGAGCCATAACTTACCTACCGATAGAAAGAGCAAGGTGTCTTCCTCAAATAAATGTAATAACATTTTTGGGAAATCCTAGAGGGAAGATTTTTGAACGCCAAACAAAAGTGACCCTTGAGGCCAAAACACGCCATTTTGTCACGACATTCGAAAGCGGTTTCATCAATAAAAAATGCTCTGTTGACCAGATTCCTCCAAAGCTCTTTGCTGTTGAGCAATATTGATTAGACTCGACTTATTTGCATTTCTTAAGCCTAATTATTTCACTCACAATGCGCCCGTTGGCAGTCGAAAGCCTAATTTTAACCGGCGGTCATTATGTTTGACAGCATTCGGATCACATGTTTCAAAACTTACTACCAATCGGATTCATGCACATAAAAGAACAAATTTACCGACGTTGGCTTACATAACGATGTGTAAAGACTAAGTATAATACTAATCTTTTAGGAAATGAAGATGTTTTGGATATATGTAACCGGCTATTGTGGTCTCCTCTCATCACCGTACCTGCTCGGAGCGGGAAGGAGAATGCGTTACTCACTTTTCTCCTAGGTTAGGGTGATGCTCCAGAGGGCCGGAGAGGGTAATTTCAGCAGCACTGTGTCTGAATAGTTCTGGAGTGACAGGAAAAAGTAAGATTTGTGCTACATAATGCACTAAATCCCTCCTAAAACTAAAATCTAGAAGTAAAAAGGCTGTTTCAGTTAATGTTGACTGGTTAAAAGTACGACGCACTGAGTACGAAACTTTTGAGAAACAAAAAATTATGCCACAGGCGTTATCTATTATTTTGGGATATCGCGCCTGCTGATCCTGGCATGCTTATTTTAAGCCAAAAGATCATCAGATTATAGGAAGACCCCATGGAGCTACAATCTTGGACAGAATCATGAAAAATGAAACAGCAAACCCAACCCCCCTGCCCCGCCTCCCAAATCATGGATGAAACCGCACCATTTTTCCATACTGGTTTGGAGGGGAGGAGGTATAAGTTTCCCATCTATTTCGTACAAACATCGAAGACAACCTGGCAGAATACTTAATATTAATTACTCAAGACTGCGCGATGAAATTCCTGCTCCGGGCAGCTCAGTACCACGAACACTTGTGAAGGCAAAACCACGATTGTTCAGGCAGCTTCCGGTTTTAAGTGCATAGCACTTCCTGATCTGCGTCACGCAAACGTGACATTTCTGCTCTGTACGGTATTTGGTACAGGATGGGAAGACATCATGCTGTTACATATCTTTGATAGGCTTTAGAAAAAATGGTAGGTATATAAATAGGGTTTCTTAGTATCATATTAAGAAAGTTACAATTCCACGTTGAATTGCGTGAATTATTTTGAGTTTTAGAAAGCTATGACGCTTCAATGGGCTTTCGACCGCGACAACTTACGAAGAGTACGGATATTGCAAGACGCAAAATGTAATTTGTTAGCAAACGGTTCCCAACAAAATGCGCAGAACAAGGCATATAGCTGCTTAAAAACAAATTGTCTCGGCAAATGGAAAGAATTCCATGCGGAAAAACGCATACATCTCTTGTTAACCGGGAGTATCGTTGTTTTTGCCCTTCGAATGTCGTGACAAAATGGCATGTTTTGACCTCAAGGGTCGCTTTTGTTTGGCGTTCAAACATTTTCCTTCAGGATTGCCCAAAAATGTTATTGCATTTATTTGAGGAAGACACCTTGCTCTTTCTATCGGTAGGTAAGTTATGGCTCAAAGCCGTATACCAAGTAGTGATTTTGGTGTCTGAAATTTGCCAATTTTATGTCTGTCAAAAATCGGTAAAATAAGTACAATAATTAAAAATCTGAAATTCAATTCAATTCAATTCAATTCTTTATTTTACACTATATAAGACATTTACATAAGTGTACATAGGTAGGAAAATAAAGTAGCTGACAAATAATAATGAACTTAAAGACACTGAGTTCATTTGTGTACAGTGTCCAAAGTAGCAAGAGCTTTCATGTTGGACACCGTCATGTTGAAATAATTGGCAACAGTAAAGAGAGGAATAAAATCTTAGATAATATCAGTGATAGAACATATAAGCAAGTTCAGATTTGGTTGGTTAGAAGACAGGACTTCCATTCTTTCTTAAACTTATGATATGGCAGACACTTGAGACCAGGCGGTACAGTCTCCCAGATTTTTGGAGCGGAGAATTTAAAGGACGTCTTACTAAGTTGGTGGATACTCTTGGCCTAAAATAGTTCAGATTAATGACAAATCTTGTATTATGATTGTGTATACGCGATGCTAGAGTCAGGAAATCAAGGAAAATATCTGGAATGCTATCAGTCTCATTTCTCATTCTATGTATAAAGCAACATATTTTTAATTTATATATATTAAATATTAGATTTGCTGTCGATTTTCTTTGCTTAAATATTAGATTTGCTGTCGAATAGGAAAATTGTACATCGAAATTATTGGTTAAGTTGTGTTCTTTCTATTAAGATTTTCAGAGGCAGAGTTTGTTACTTCTTTAATTTTTAAACTATTTTTAAGTAACATATGGTCTTGAGCCTGTGAAAACTGATCTGACAGCCTCCGAACCGACTCGGTCGCCGTACGCGTAAAATAAAAATGCAATCGAACCAAAAGTTGTTTTTCTAGAAATAGTTTACCTAGACCTATATTCTGACAAAGTTTGGGGTTTTTCGATTTTTTCATTTTACACAACCCCAGGCGATATTTACGGACGGCCGCTCTTAAATGCGTATTAGATACATCTCTGCTGGGCACTTTTATGTTAACTCTCCCGCTTTATGTACCTTGTATGCTAAGCCGTGTAGGTTCCTTTTACGGACTCTTATATACATGGTTGCTTGCGTAATATAGTGGTTGTAATCTCTATATGATAAACAACAGACAATTAAAAAAATACAAACTTACAACTTCTGTAGCTTAGATAGATTGTAAAATATCCCAAATGAAAGCTGTTCAATTTGGTTCTTGTGCAGCCACCTGCAAGAATAAGGTTAAGGTTAAGTAGGAATTATCGGTAAAAGACCACCTAATCCTTGTTTATATTTTGTTGTTGTTGTTTTTTGTTTCGTTTTTCGTTGGAGCTATGCTATAAAAACTGTTTTGCACATATCTACTGGAATTGTTTCCTGCCTTCTGGTAAGCTACAATCAGGGACAAAAGTAATTGACACACTTGTTTAAAACGGGTGCTTTTAACAAACATTTAATTCATTTATTATTTCATTCTTTTTAAATGTGGTAAATCCCCTCAACCCCCGAATCAATGTTCTCTGAAGTAAAAAAAAAAGACTTGAGGGTCCAAAATTCAACATTGATTTTGGGGGGAAGGGGTTGGGATTGGCAGGGAAAGGGGATAAGTATATCCACTGAGTAAAAAGGGGCCATTTTACGGAAGTGTGTCAACACTTTTGTCTCTCATTTTCTGAATGCAAAATTGTGCTACTGCACACAAGTTGAGCCGTGCAGGACACTGACTTTAACTGAAATTAAAGGAATCAATGGCATAATTATGTTATTGGTGGTGGGGGTGGCATTGACTTATTCACGACCGAATTATAGGGCTAATTCGAATTACGTGATGACGTAATAAAAGGGCTGCGATATCCAGAATTAACGTCGATATGGTTTACAAGCTAAAAACTGACGCTGACACTCGCGCACATGTACAACTTTTGATGAATTTCAAGGGTATGCGTACTGAAAATATTTTTCATAAAGTGAATATTTCTCGTTTTTCACCTTATGCGATTATTAAGGCGCACACAATCACGGGTAGGGTAAGGATTGACACGTAGTAGGGATAGTCACTGGCCGCCACGGAAATATGGAGCGTTAGTGAGGAGCGGCCGTCACTACGTTCAATATCGAAACTACGGAAAAGTGAAGGTAAATTCATGGCCAACTTAATAAAAAACTAAGGACAGCGTAGCAAACATTGCAAGTGTACACGAAAACAATTACTTTCAATTCCACCTCGTGACACCCTGTGTTACATGATAACGCAACGCAAATAGCGCGACATGAGCGCATATGTCTGTGTATTTGGACTGCATATCTCAAGCGAAACCCTGTGTTTTTGTCTATTATCGGCAGAGAAAATGAAAGGAGAGCTTTGAAACGTGAACTGGTATTTGACTCTCAAAGAAAAGGACAGCTTAAACTGAGGAAAACACTGCTTCCTTCGTATTACAACGGTTAACCACGTTTCGGCAAACGGAAAGTATCATTAGTCTGTTATGACCTCTTAATGTCGATATGTGTTCTCGTGGTTAACCGTTGAAACTCCTTATTTGCACAACATCGCTGCATTTTTTCTCGCCAAGAATAAGTATTGCGAAGCACTTTCTACATAGCGGAATCTTCTTTTGCTTTTTTGTGAGGAATTAGCGCATAAATAATAAAAATTTTCCAGCGAAAGGCCGTCATCGATCACCTGTTATCCCGCTTTCCTGGTCATCAAGTGAACTTCTGGGCCAAAGTAATTGCTGTTTCGGCGTTGATGCAAACTGGTGTGTCTATCTTGAAAACAATTTCTTTGGCATTCTGTGATTTACGAGCTGGGAAATGAAATAGTTGTCCATCCAACATCAATAAAAAATCATGCCACTGAATAAATGGCAGGCGGTCATCTAAAATCATTACAAAAGTACATTCCTAACCTGGTCTAACCTGTTCGACGCCTACCTACCCTAAGGTTTGGATCAGTTAGGTTCGAAAAGGTCTCCAAAAAAACCACATCTATATATAGGGCATAACACAAGCGGCTGCCCCATCATTTATGAGGTTCATGACCTGTATATTGTTCACGTCCTTTAACTAATGGCACAAGTTAATGTCAAAAATAATGCATGTCCCCTCCGTTACTCTGCAGTACTTCATTCGCTTAAGTTAACCATTTTCATTGTGCCTTTTCCTTTCCATCCTTTTTCCACTATTGATAATACTTGTGAAAAAATTACATCCGCAGCAACGGCATTGATCACAACAAAAATGATTTCCTCTCGACCCGACAGGGTATCAGGAACGCGCGCGGGAGTACAAGATTAAGTAATGACATACGCTTCGTACATTTTACTCTACGTATACCACAAATCAGGACGAAACTTTACAAATTGTTGTTTATAAACAAACAATTTGGCCCATAGGGTAACGTCATCGCACAAGAATTCAGCAGCGTCAAAAATCTAGCCGGAAAATACAGATACATATTTCAGACAATCAGGGACAAAATTAGTTGACACACGTGTTTAAAACGGGTACTTTTAACAAACATTTAATTCATTTATTATTTCATTCTTTTTAAACGCCGTAAATCCCCTCATCCCCCGAATCAATGTTGTCTGAAGTAAAAAAAAGACTTGAGGGTCCTAAATTCAACGTTGATTTTGGGGGGAAGGGGTTGGGGTGGATAGGGAAAGGGGATAAGTATATCCGCTGTGTACAAAGGGGCCATTTTACGGAAGTGTGTCAACACTTTTGTCCCTCATTGTAGGTTTTATTTTTAGATTAACATATCGAGCAACAAGATATATTTAAGTAACTTCCACCAGTCCACAATTTGCACTCTTTTATTGTCACTGATTATTCATATCAGGGGCACCCAACGACGGTTTCCTCCTAAAAGCATTGAAAAAACTTTTCAGGCTGTCCAGAGTACTTTCAGCTCTCTAGAAATGCATTCTAAGCGGTACTATAAAATTTGTATCTATTCGGTCGTCCTAGGGCAACTTGAGTCTTTTCGAAATTACAAGGGCCTCCGTATTATTTTCCCGAAATTATTAGACGCAATTTTAAGTTTCACGGAAGTAGGAATTATTCTGATTCATCCCCCCATCGCATCTTTGGATCCGAAAATTTTAGGTTTCCTTTTTCTACGAAAAACAGGCAAACTTGGTTGCTGAAATGCGAAAAATTAAACTTTAGAAAATCGATATGTTACGAAAATTGTACATGAATGGAACGGTCATCTAGAAATTGTTAGCCCTCCTCAAGCTATAGAAAAATCTAGGCAATTTTTGCTCCTCCGAACAGATATTTTACAGAAAACAGTCGTTGGGTGCCCCTGATTATTTTAGTTTAAAACTAGAAATTGGTTTAAAGGTCAAAGGAACAAAAAAAAAAATTGGCACTTTTCCTTTTCTCGTTTTACCTTTACCCGGCAAACTTTAAAAGCAAGCACCCTAAGTGAGATTTAACCGGAATCACGTCCACAGTCATCACATTGATAGTCAGTTTCAAGAAGGGACAATGGTGACAAAAGGGAATTTATTCATGTCCCTTAACGGCAATTTCCGATACCAGTTTGTGTATACTTTGCACTGCGTTCTTGCAAAAATTATATTTCGCTCGTGTCCCACGGGATGGTGCAATTTGTATTAGAAATGGCACATTTGAGTATTTTGATGAAACCAACCCTATTACTGGAAAAGGTGTCAGCGTCAGCTACAGTATCCTACAACGATTTTGGGTGACGTTAGTATCTTAATGTTGCCTGTAGGCTAGCCGCGTAGGTTACTCGTACGGAATCGTATGTATCCTCTGTTGAAGGCACAAATGTAATGTTGTTGTAGCCACGTAACATTGTAATCACATCTCAACATTGCAGAGGGAAAGGCAGGTGCATAGGTGTTTCAAGGACTTTTGGCGAGGATTGTAAATACGTTATAATTTTAGTGTAACAAAATGCATGACTGACAAGATACATATCAAAAACGGCAAAAATAGTATCGTTCGTTAACACAATTTATTCAGTATTGTGAAGTTTTCTTTGCCACAATGCCTGTCTACGATATGCTGGCAATAACATGTCATTAAGTCATTAATTAACAACACCAGGTTGATCTTTTACAAGAAGCAAGTGTCCATTGTCCGCATTAACGGTTGTCCGTCAAACAATGGTCACTGCATTTGAAGAAAACCGTTTTCTTGGGACGGGAGCTTTATTGCTGCCATCTGAAGATAGCAAGGCATAATAAGTTCTCCGCATTATCTGTCACTTATGTCCAGGTTTGCACGCAGCAGCAAAAATTGCCATTTTTAGTGTGTTGCGAAAAATCGCAAGTCTGACTATTTTATCGCGCTAGTTGCGATTTTTCGCAGTTCTTTGTCGTGTTCATAATCACTGAAGTTCAGAGCGAGTTGTCGATTTAACAAAATTTGCGAAAATTGCAAAAAATCATATGTCTGACGATTTTTTTGTATTACTTGCGATTTTTCGCAGTTCTTTGTCATATTAATAATCACTTAACCAGACCGAGCTGCGGATTTAACAAAATTTGCGAAAATTGCGAAAACTCGCAAGTTTGACGATATTTCGCGTTACTTGCGATTTCTCGCAGTTCTTTGTCATGTTAATCAGTTCACTTTTTTGTCCGAAAAGTTTCCGCTTTACTTGCCATTTTGGCATTTCCCTGACAGCGAAATTAAAGCATATCTACATGCAAAAGCCAGCGCAGACAATCTTTAAATAAAGGTTTGTTATCCAAAGGTTCGAGTGATATTCGTGAGATTCCATTGTATTTCAAGTTCCATCATTTTATGCCTTCTTTAAACTAGGAGTTTTCGAACAAGGGATCAACATCATTAATGTATTTTTCAACTGGTCAAAGTTATTTATTCACATTACATCTTGAATACAGCATCACTCACTTCAATGTAACAATTATTTCACTAGTACATCTAAATTATGTGGTCGTTTCGCCCTAAAATGGATTCGCCCGAGGTTGCTTTGCCTGCACTTGTTAAAGTCGATTCGACCAATGACAAGCAACACTCTACAACACCGCTTATTAAAGATGTTTTTTGCTTGGATTACTTTGCCGCCATTATTTAAATAGGTCATGCGTTCTGCACGATCTTAGAAATCTCGACGATTGCTACGTCGATCTTGGATATATTTTTTGTATAAAGTCGTCACTGCAAAATGTTGTAGATCACTATATGCTGTCACATTCACTGTAACGCTTATTCCTTGACAAATCAACGTCGTGCAAATCTAAAAGTAATATACCTCGGGTCTTTAATGCTCATGCTCCAACAACAACACTGTACATGTCATATACTTCGTTCTTTATCACCAACCCCAGCTAAGCCTTCTTAATACGAATCAGCCATTCTTGTTTTACAGTATTCGGCGACTTCCGGACTGCCACCGAAGACTAAGAACATTTTTACACCTAGTCCATCGCCAATTTACTTTATTGGGGACTATGGACGGCGAACATAGCTAGGTCCGTTGCGGGTTCCATTAAATCTGACTAAGACACCGAAAAGTGGTCATAGTTAAACGTGATTGTTTTAACTTAATAGCACTTTAATTTCTTCTTTCGTGGCCTCTATCTGATTGCCCGCAAAGTACTTAATTTTTAAAAAAAATTAAATTAATACTGACAATGCAGTAAAAATGAGAACTGGTCCATAATTACAGGGTTAGAACAGGTTTCTGGATTTAAGCTTGAACACTTTTGCTATTTTTACTTAAGTTGAACTAGGAAAAAATCAATGTCGGGCGAATCCACATGTAATCGACGTTCTTTAATGCTTATGGACCCAACCAACAACGCTATACATGTCGACATGTAATATACTTCGTTCTTTAATCCACAAATCCCAACAAAGCTTTTGAATACGAAGCAACCATTGCAACTTTATCAAGATTTTTGGCGACTAACGGACTGCTCACCGCAGTAGCAGTACTCTTTCACGTACCTAGTCCATTTCAAAATTTGCAACGCTTGGAATGTGGCCAACTTCCATTTTGTGAAATAAAGAGTTTTAACCGACATTTCGGCAATGCTGCCTTTTTAGGGGTACAAGACTAACTGAGACTATTTTTGTACCCTGAAAAAGACAGCATTGCTAATACGGCGGTTAAAACTCCTTTAAACTGCGTCGAGTTGACAATTTTTAAATCAACTTTCATTTTGGCCGAGCACGACCTCGGGTTTAGTTTTACAAAATTCAAGATGGCGGATAAGTGTGAAGCTACCGTAGGTGAACTAAATGTCCATAAAAGATGCACTGAAACGAGAGAAATCAAAATTTTAGCGGGGAATTTGGAACGCACATACCCTAAAGGATTTAGGCAAGACATTCCACGAACTGAATAAGCTGGCTGAGTCAGTTGTGAAAGGGAATTTTGGCGCACTTCGCGAGCGCACCAATTTCTACGGGATCGGCGAGATTATGTCCTATGCTTCAACGAAGCATGGGTCGCGCAAAGACCGCAATTATTCACCGTCTTAGTCCAAAAATTAGCATAGTACATCCGTGGATGATTTGTTTCGACCTTCCCATGCCTCATGAGGTCTTTGATCTCTTGAACAAGGATATTCTCGGTCTGACAAGATTTGGGATAGATACACCAGGTTCAGTGACCATAACATTTTCAAACCTGAGAAGATTATGTTATCTCTTCGACCAGTTCCAAGAATGTGGTGGGTTTAGAAAGCAAGTTGGTAAAGGAAAAGGAGTGGCAAAGCTGATTGTGAACTCGGAGAAGAAGGAAACAATGGTCTACAATGCTAAAGAGCAGATTTTGAGAGCAAAATTTTTTTAATGGATACTGGAATTCGTATGGGATTAGTCAGGATTAGTCAACAATGAATAGAGGATGCAAGGTTGAATCATACAGTAACCAGTTTTGTATTCTGAAGGATTTTAGAAGGGAACAATGAGAAACAAATAAACACACGTGCGTATACCAAGAACATATCTGGCAACTGTTTATTTCATCTTCTAACATCACCTTACATCACGTGACCGATACTACCCAAAATACCACAACAAGTATTTCCCTAATACCTCATTGACAAAAACCTGTCAACCTTTGTGCTTGGATAATAACAAAAAAGGCAGAATGCCTACCATGGATCATTGCAATTATTCCTTATTTTTCGCAATTTTTTTCAAAAACCCCAGAAATTGCAGAAATCCCAGTTTTTGCTAGGCACCCTTCTGCCTCCTGTAATACTTGACTTAATTAATTTTGGCAAAAACTGCGATTTCTCTTATTTTTCACAATTTTTGGAGGAATCGTAGAAATTGCAGAAATCCCATTTTTTGCTGGACAGCCTTGTACCTCCTGTAACACTTGAATTAATTTATCATAAGCTAGAGGCCCGAGTTTATTGCTCACACCAGCAGACCCTTTTTCCATGGTAACGAACGAACTTTGTGGTCAGGTAGTCAATGCAGTAATTAGTTTTCACACATTCCTTTGCACACGTGAAGTGTGTACATTAATCCGGATCTGTCAATTCCTTGTTGATGCTGCAGCCTTATTTAGTTAATTTGTTGCAGAGATAGACTGGATCAGGCTTTTTTTGGTAAGAACTTGAATTGGCGCCAGATATGGATTTGTGTAAACTTACTCTCAGGAAGATCGAGTCACTTGCGGAGGCAAGCTTTCACGATGCCCTTCTTGCGGTGTTCCTCGTAACTACCATGTTATTTCGCGTTTTCTCTCGATTGTTAGATCAAGAAAAGACATGCTACGTGTTGAATGATCGTTTGTGTTGTAAGCAGCCGAGAAAATTCAGCGAGGGTTCTTTCTTTCAGCTATTTTACGATGAATTTCTTCGTGTTAATTTTGCTGATCCACACGATGAAAATGGCTGCCCTGTCTCAAGCCAGTGGCTCAATTTGCTAAATGGGGAAAAATCTTCTGATCAAGTTTACGTTGGAAGTACATTTGCAGTAGTAGCCTGTAATTTAGTCCTTACGAACCCGTCAGAATCGGAATTTCTTCGAACAGAAGCCTTCTTGTCACTGAAGCAGACCATCAATGAGCATGTTTTGAAAGAATCAGACATCGATCACAGGCCCGCTCAGGATTTATGCTGCGTTAGTACAGACAGAGATTCTAAAAGTGATGAAGGAGAAACTCCCCAAGAATCGAAAAGGGAGAAATTTTCTTTAGAAAGGAGCTTTCCGAGAAGCCCGTGAAAATGCTCCACTCCACGAAGACAAAGCCCGCCAAAAATTTGAAATCCCCCCTTGACCATGTTGACACGTCCTCTTCAAGTTCCTGTGACGACTCCTCACAATCTGTCCAATCTGTATCGTCGATTTCTTCGTTATTAGGTGGCATTGTCTGAGAAAGTGTTCCAGGGGCCAAAAGTTGTGGTCAACCGATTTGGCTGAAACTTGGCACAGAAGTTGGGTATGATGAGATATTTCAAAAGCCACTTTGGCTCTCTTCTCTGACATTTAGTTTTGGAGTTACAGGAGAGTCTCATTTTTTGCCCTTTGAGCACCAAAAATCCAGCCTTCCAGGGGGCATTTTGAAAGAGCGATAAGACCCCACTGGTAAGTTGTGCTGCCAAATGAATTTGACCATGAACTCTACTATTATAGAGCTTTGAGTTCATGCATGTATCTTTGTCCTCAAGGCATTGTACAGAGAGGAGCCTGGGGCTAAAGTTTGGTCAAAATTGATGTTAAAATTACAACCCAAAAGAGCCATTTGTCAAAATTTCACTATATTCACCTGTCTTCTTGCATAACTCCTATACCTATACCACTGTTTACTTTAGTCACCCAATTATCAAAATCAGTTGAGAAAAATTTCGCTTATTATGGTTTACTGAATTTTTGGAACAAACACTTCATGCCCCTCTAAGTCGATGCAAAATGGAATTTTGAGCATAATTCAGGCCATAAGCAAACCAAATTGTTGACAAGAAGCCCTTATTCTGTATTTGGTAAGTGAAAATGAATTGTCGAAGCCAAATCAGTTTCGTTGTTTAGAAATAAACCGATTCTTACCTTTAAATTGATCTAAAACGGGCCTCTGATTAGCACAAAAAACACATGATTTAGCAAAACAAAGGTGATTTTATTCTATGAAAACTTGCTTTTAATGGTGTTTTAAGCTGTTTTTAAAGATGTTTTAACCTGCTTTTAATGGTTTTTTAACCTGTTTTTAAAGGTGTTTTAACCTGTTTTTAATGGTGTTTTAAGCTGTTTTTAAAGATGTTTTAACCTGCTTTTAATGGTTTTTTAACCTGTTTTTAAAGGTGTTTTAACCTGTTTTTAATGGTGTTTTAAGCTGTTTTTAAAGATGTTTTAACCTGCTTTTAATGGTTTTTTAACCTGTTTTTAAAGGTGTTTTAACCTGTTTTTAATGGTGTTTTAATTTGTTTTTAATGGTGTTTTAACCTGTTTTGAATGGTGCTTTAACCTGCCTTTAAATGTTAGACAAGAAGGTTAACACAGCTGTAGTGGAGTGTCTTGTAAATCTTTCACCAGAGACCAACAATTGAAAGCCATTGCATGACGAGAAATTCAAAAATAATTTCCAGTCACTTTAACTGACATTCAAAAACTCATTCATAATCCATAAGGAAAAAACAAAATAAAGAAATGCTTAATGAGTGTCTATCTGACAAAGGTACGGCTAAACTTTACATCCAATTTTTTGTATTAAAAAAAAAAACAGATCTAAATATTAGTACAAGATCTATATCAGAGATTTTGAAGCCGTTCAAAAGAATTGCAGTCATGTATATTCAGAACCTGGAAATACACTCAGGCTGGTCTTTTAAACAATACTTAAAGTTTGATTATAGAATGAGGCACATACATTATTATTTTAAATGTAAAATGTTTATGTGTCCCACAATGTTTAAGATATTCACAAAGTACAGGTCACATTCCACGGGTAAGAAGTACATGTCACTGCTCCATAGATGAATTGCCAGACCACACAGATTCCCCTCTATCTAATAGAACATTTTTTTAAGAGTTTAGGGCTTGCAAACACTTTAATGCTATTCATTTGTCTGTATCATGGTGAACTAGCTGTACTCTGACAGTGTGGAAAAGTTACCTTATTTTAGACCTGCCGTCAGTTACTGCACAGTCTGCAATGTTGATTTTGACAACTGTTTAACACCTTTGGAAATATGTCTCTTTTTTCTTTTAGTGCAAAAAATGGGGGTTCCTTTTAAGGGAAGTGTTTGGCTGGAACCTGGGCACTGGTGATTATGGCCACACCACCATTGAACATACCAGCATGCTGTTTAGAAACCACCTCAGCTTGAGGGAGTATTCAAATCAAGGCTTTGAGGCAGCACACTCATTACAGCGTCAGTTATATTCAAAGGCTACTCCCCATGACAGGCATGGTCATGCTACATCAAGTTAGTTTTATATTTTACTTTTTTAGTACTTTATTTTTTTTATATTATCATACATCTGAACACTACAGTACTTGAGACTTATATTGTCACCTACTTAAATATTGTTAGAACTAAACTAACAACTCTTTTTATAGAAAGGTTAGGAAGCTCATCATGTCATTTTCACATTGTTTTGTGATACCACAGATGATGCATAGAGTTCATAAACATATGAAAAGGTCTTGAATTTTAGCTACCCTCTTAAAAGCTCTTGAATCTAAGTTGAGTCAATGGAAAATCCTTGAACCTTAAATCTTGTTTTGAATATCCTTTAATCTTAAGATCTTTCATTGTTAGCAAAGTAATTTCCAGTTGGAGAACATCCATAGGTATTAAAAATACCTTTAACATCAGTTTTTCATGAGATACTGCAAAAATGTAAACTGCAGTCTGCAGTAACTAATAACTAGCACATCAGAGGGTGGTCTAGAAAGCTGCTTCGTGCTTTTAAATGTAAGGCTGAACAATAATATTATTGTTATAGTGGCAGAAACATTGCTACTGCTGTAAGCCCCTTCCTTCCATTCAAACTTGAACTGCAAACTGCAAACGCAACTAGAAGATCGACCACTTGATGTTCTTATATTTGAGACCTGTTTGCAGTGTCCCATGCATGAAAAACCTGATGCTAAAGGTCTGTATTGAAATATTTAAAATGCCAATTTAAAGTTAGTATTGAAGACATATTGTTCAAGGCATACCATATTAGTAAAACATCATTTTTTGGGAGCTACACTGTACATGTTCTTGCATATTATGTATCTTATTGTGTGAAAACTAGAATCCATTGGGAAAAAAGGCAAAGTCTGGTTTAACCACATGTTGTTGTTGGTATTAAAATTGTTGGCACTTTTTAATAATCAACTTTATTTCATTATATTAAGTCCAACAGATTTTGCAACATTTCTTTTGTGAAAAGTTACTGTTCCTGCGGCTTTGCTTCAGAATGGCTATAGAGACCATGGAAAATGGTGATTATCTTCTAAAATTTTTGCCAGCTAGAAACAATGCTATAATGGAACTTCTTTTTATGTCAGTCCCTTAGATGGGTAGTCAAATGTATTCTTCCTTGTTGAGACAACGTTATGTAAAAAACTGAGAGTTGTGTATTCCCATAAAACGCATACACTATATTCAATGACAACATTACTATGCACTTTATCTTTTTCTACCTGGAATGGGGTGAGACAAAAAATAAACATGTTTTCATTCTTCCTCTTGAGCAGTAGAAAACTAACCACATAAAAACTTGCAGTAAGCTTTGAGCTTACTGAACACAGTCTGTTAAAATCTTTTGTTGTTGTTTTTTGTTTTAGCTGTCTGGTTCCCAATTTTTTTTTTTTTAAGTCAGGTAAACCATTCCATTTTTGAGGCTGCGGTTGGTCCAGGAAAAAAGAAGTGTAATGGTCAAAAGATGACATGGCCTGGATTTTCACCATGAATGACTTGTTCAACAAAATGTTTGACAAGGATGCTCTTTCTTAAGAATTTGACAAAGGTTTAAAACGAGTGGTAATATCACCCGACTGTTTACTTATCTATCAATATGATCATGCACTGTGGGAGCAGCTCTTTCCTACAGTTTTGACCAGTTTTACTTCCTTGCTGGAACAGCAACAAAGTCCATAATCCATCCCAGCTAGCAACCCAGCTTCCAGCAACACTGGCCCAGTCTGCAGCTCTTCCACAAGCCTCTCATCAAGCCCCGCCATTAGCCCTTCCATTTCCAGTTGCAGTCCTTCGTCCAATATCACAGTGGATGTTAAAATTGCCTTTGTTCCTCAACCATCAGAACCTTTGTTTATTCATGATTTACGAATTTGTGCTGCAAATGATTGTTCCAGAGACCAACTTGCTACCCTTAATCTTCCGCCCGTAATTCAAATTCCAGATGATGACATCGAGCTGGTTGTTGCTCCTGGGCGTCTTAACAATCCTCTGCAGTCCCCAGTCAGGTCTTCAGAATCAGCAATCACTAAGGGTTATAGACTGATGGATGCGGCAACTGGAGAAGACAGTGATGATGAGGATTTCGACACTGCAGTCAAGTTTGGAGATCTTGGGGTCTTTGACAGCAGAGCTCTAGAAATTTGGATGAAAGCATCAAAAGCTTCCTGCATTAAGTTTAGAGTCCAAGAAGAGGAAAATTGGATGAAAACTACAAGCACCACATTAACCCCTCACCAAATGAATGAAATTAGGGCTTTGCTTTTTGACAATGAACTTCAAGAAGAAATCCTTAGAATTGATGATGTGATGGTTTATACTGAAGACCTTTCAACCTTAGCTGCTGAGAGGTACATTAGTGGCTTTTTGATTGATGCATGTTTGACGTACAGTGAGGAACCCATGCGAAAAAATTTCCATTCCTTGTATCTACCGTCATTTACACAAACGTGGGGTTTAACCAAAAATGTGCAATTTCTGCAAACAAAGTTGAATCCCTACCTTTCAAGAATGGATCCTGGTGATGTTGTAAGGATCCTTACTCCAATCCACGTAAATGGCAACCACTGGGGTCTCCTTTGCCTAAATATGGCACAGCAGCAAGCATTCAATGATGATGGCTTAAAACAGAGTCCTCCTACCAACATCATTGAATTGGCTGAAGGCTGTATCAGAAAACCAATGGGATATTGCCTTTCCAATTCAGCGGTTTTGAATGCCCAAACAGCCATTATTTGGGGAAGGTTGTGCTAGTTGTGGCATTGGTGTGATCTTGGCAGTCTTTGATTTCATAGACAACCCTACAGACAATGGAATTCCTCACTTTCATTGGAGTTTTCATGGCATGGGGAGTCATCGCCAGAGATTTCTTTATCGTTTTACACAATGGAAATAAGTAATCCATATAAATATCACCATTGTAAATTGTCTGCCTATTTTAAGTGAATATTCCATGAGATACTGTTCTTGAACTGTGAATGAAACTGCTTTTGACAATATTATTGTTCTGAATTAATTTTTTCAAATCTTTCAATAAGATACTTGTTATTAGAATGGAAATGCCGTTGACAATATTATTGTAAGGGTTTCCTCTCCCTCTTAAGGTTTACAGGCGGCACGCCCAAACTGCGGAGGTGATGGAACCCAGTTTTCGCTGAATTAATTTTTTTCAAAGCTTTTAATAAGATAGTTGTTATAAGAATGGAAACTCTTTGGACAATATTATTGTTCTGAATTAATTTTTTCAAAGCTTTCAATGAGGTAGTTGTTATTAGAATGGAAATGCTGTTGACAATATTATTGTAAGGGTTTCCTCTCCCTCTTAAGGTTTACAGGCGGCACGCCCAAACTGCGGAGGTGATGGAACCCAGTTTTCGCTGAATTAATTTTTTTCAAAGCTTTTAATAAGATAGTTGTTATAAGAATGGAAACTCTTTTGACAATATTATTGTTCTGAATTAATTTTTTCAAAGCTTTCAATGAGGTAGTTGTTATTAGAATGGAAATGCTGTTGACAATATTATTGTAAGGGTTTCCTCTCCCTCTTAAGGTTTACAGGCGGCACGCCCAAACTGCGGAGGTGATGGAACCCAGTTTTCGCTGAATTAATTTTTTTCAAAGCTTTTAATAAGATAGTTGTTATAAGAATGGAAACTCTTTGGACAATATTATTGTTCTGAATTAATTTTTTCAAAGCTTTCAATGAGGTAGTTGTTATTAGAATGGAAATGCTGTTGACAATATTATTGTAAGGGTTTCCTCTCCCTCTTAAGGTCTACAGGCGGCACGCCCAAACTGCGGAGGTGATGGAACCCAGTTTTCGCTGAATTAATTTTTTTCAAAGCTTTTAATAAGATAGTTGTTATAAGAATGGAAACTCTTTTGACAATATTATTGTTCTGAATTAATTTTTTCAAAGCTTTCAATGAGGTAGTTGTTATTAGAATGGAAATGCTGTTGACAATATTATTGTAAGGGTTTCCTCTCCCTCTTAAGGTTTACAGGCGGCACGCCCAAACTGCGGAGGTGATGGAACCTAGTTTTCGCTGAATTAATTTTTTTCAAAGCTTTTAATAAGATAGTTGTTATAAGAATGGAAACTCTTTTGACAATATTATTGTAAGGGTTTCCTTTCCCTCTTAAGGTTCACAGGCGGCACGTCCATACTGAGGAGGAGATGAAACCCAGTTTTGACTGAATTAATTGTTTCAAAGCTTTCAATAAGATGCTTATGATAGGAAGAATGAGACTGAATTCTAACTTTTTTCAATTTTACCAAGGAAAACACCTTCACATAAGTTATTGTCTCAAAAGTAATGTTGTTTGCTCTTTTTTAAGTCTTCAGGCAAAAGACATGGCATTGATGTCCAGCTAAAATTCCAACGAAGAACCGAATGAAAAAAAAATCCTGCAGGTCAAACCAGGGAGTTTGACATTGCACTGACTGCAGTTGACAAAAAACAAACGGCTCTTTTAGGAGCCACCATATGTATTAAAAGATAATGACCAATCACAGAATAGACCAGTAAGAGTTCATTAAACTGTATCATTTTAATCTTTATGTCCTACTTTCAGCAAAGATTGAACAGATTTAAAAGCATTTGTGTTAAGCACAAACTGATTTTTTGTTGGTAAAAGAAGCTACTGATTTGTTAACTAACATTAACTTGCTACAAATTAAGCACAGAATCACTGAAATACATATAATATTCATATAGGCTTTTCAATTTCCTTTAACAGGTAAAAACATTATTTAGTAGATTTAAATCGCATGTCTGTTTAGTTTGTGTCTATATAAGGTAAAATTTGCTTTTGTGGTTTTACTAAAGTTGCATGAAGAAGTTGTATTGTTTTGGTATAAAAATTTGATGTCCTATTTTCAACAATGATTACACCTTTCCATAGATACTATTGTCTTCGAAGGTTACTGTTTTATGCTCTTTCCAACTTACACTTTAGTGAATAATATGATATCAATGTGAAGCTTACATTTCAAAGAGGCAGAGAAAAATTAAAAAAAGCAGAATTAACCTCTGTACAGGTCAAACAAGGAAGTTTGACAATTAACACTACTCTTTGCAGGTGAAAAATGGAAGAGAAACAACTTCCTAGATATTTCAGGGAAGTGAAGTCCACTTTGAAGTCATTGATAATAATGATGATGATGATACCTTTATTAAAGTGTCAAAACTGTAAAAGCGTTGTATAACCACTAAGTGGGGACACTAAAAGAAGTTAAAGAAGAATAAATCAATAAATTAATTAATGAAAAATGAAAACAAAAAAAAACAATATAAGAATTAAGAAATTAAGAAAAACTATGTACAGTATAAGCAAATAAGAATTTGGGGAAAACTATATACAAAATGTACAAATGTATCTATTACCTTATAAAAAATAAGAAATGCAAAGAGAGCAGTTAGAGCAGTTATTGTCATCTAATAGCATACTAGGATCCACTTTTCTGATGTTATACTTGAAGGAGGACAACGTGGGAGCTTTTTTCACGTTACTGGGAACAGAGCTCCATGCCTTTGGGCCCATATACCTGAGCAAGGAGACTGTGTTGAATCTGGGTATAGTGAAGTCATGATTGCGCAGTTTATACTTAATTGCAGGCTGTTCAAGGAGAGTGCTAATGTAAGTTGGGCACATGTTGTTTTTAACTTTATACATGAGAAAAGCTATGTCCTGTAGTCGCCGGTTGTGTAGAGTAGATAGCCCGGCCATAGATAGTAATTGACCATAGGACGAATGTTTATCACAATGTTTGATCGATATTGAATAGACTGCAAAAAAAAACTGTTCGTAAAAAGAAGTTTCAAACAGTTACTTTTTTGATATAGAATCTTTTTGAAAGTTTTCCATTCCTTGTGGTGGAGTATAGATCTGGCCACCAGATTACCTCTACCTCCCTAGTGGTCCGTCCGTGTCTTGGACCTACCTCCAAACTTGCTTTGGCCGTTAAATGTTTGGTTAATAGATCCTTTCTGACAGTGCCCCAAAAGCTAGGGTTCTTGGCAGCCTGGAGCTCCTCCTGAGGGCTAAGGTCAGATCTTTTCTCCACTTCCTGTAGGTCACTGTACTAGGCCGTATCGTTTAGTTTAAGGAGGGTTTGTTCATGCAATGCATCAGTAAATGAAGTGGGGCTATACACTTTATAGGAAACTCGCCTTGTTGATGGGCAGTAAAATGGAGGCTTCTTATGAGGTACCTGCCTCATGCTATGCACCCTGCATCCCATTTGACAAGCTAAGTGCCCAAAGTACCTTTCAGGTACTTGCGGGAATTGTAAAGTCACCCAACCGCCTAGAAATGAAAGTAGACAAAACCAGCTACAATTAAATTGGTCTTCAGCACATTTTTTTTGACAGGAGAAGTGTAAGTTTAAGCTTTCTGAGATCATCTGACATTCTAAGTAAACTAAAGATTTTATTCATTCATTCGCACACAGTCGTTCTGTTTCGTCACGTAATGCTCTTCTCACGTAGCCGGGATCATTGTGTGACGAGCGAAACTCGAGTAACGCGCGCTCGTGCCAGTGAGAGAATCGACTAAATGACGGACAAGTACTTTGCTACTAAACTGAGAAACTAAATGCTAAAGAAAATAGCAAATTTTGATGGTAAAGACTGTACGTACAACGGAAAAGATGATTGGGTAGTACCTTAGGTGGCTTTTAACAAGGAATATTCAAGTGCGTAGATATAAATTAAAAGCGATGCAAAATACTTAGGCGGTATTAGGCTTTGTGCCGTTTAAATTCGCCACATACCAAGGAAACTAGGATTAAGGGAAGCGTTTATCTGCTCCGTAAGCCCTGCCAGCCACGATAAATATCCTATTTTGAAATCTTGCGATCTCCTGTTAAGAAATCCAATGTCGGGCACTGTAGCCTCGTTCTCCCCGTTGTCCAAAAACACCACATTTAAGGCTCGATCACCTTCCACCGTGTGTTTTCGTTCCGCGTGCTTTTGAATTGCGCTAAGAGTTTTAAACTGTCCAGTACATAAACAACATTTCTGTGAAAACGTAAAGCGCAGAACCATGTTGTCAGCTATAACGGATTCGTTAACATCTCGCCGTCGATTTTCCTGTAGCAAACTACAAATTTGTCAAGTAACATTTCTTGTCAGTCACATAGGTTATGAGAATAAAGGACGTGATCACTCAGCGCTTGATATAAAATAACTTCTCCCAACCATTTAAGAGGGAAATGTGTGAGGACAGGAATTTACTTTTGATATGTGGGTTAAGTACGGGTGTTCTTGAAACAATGGATTCTGTTTAGAGACAATTCTCACGTACCATGTGCTACCTTCCGTAACGGAGGTCTTTTCCCGTGAATGAAAACATGGACCCAAACGAGCGAGAGGAGTTATGCAAAAAAGGAGAACGAGTATTCCGAGTTAGGGATGGAAAGTATCGTTCAAGAGCGCATTCAAAAAGAGAGAAAAGAAAGCAAAATAAGGCATGGGAGAGGAGAAAATGGGAGGAAAGATTGAAGAATGAGAACTTTCGTGCACCAGAAAGAGAGGAGTTGCCACAACAGGAGAAGAATGATGAGAAGACTTGTGGACCAGAACTACAGAAGATGCCAGAAGAGGGAGAGTAGAATGAAGAGGTTCGCGAATCAGAAATTGAGAAGGTGGCAGAACCACTGCCCGCAAAAAAGAAACGGATCGAGGCCAACAAACTATCTCCAGAGGCAAATACTTTTTCCAGAGGTCAATTTATCACATTCGAAGTTAAAACGGAAAGGTCATACCGAAGAGAAATACGTGCCGGCCGCAAAAAATTTCACGGAAACAAATCGAAGTTAGCTCCAGAAAAAATAGCATTGGCAAGAACGCAGATGCTCTTGCGTTTAAGGAGATCAATAGGTCTTTGCTGAAAGTAGATAACAGCCAAAAAATTAGAAACGGAACCTTCGCGAACTGCTACATCGCCCTATACCGCAATGAATACCGCGTTGTTGCTAAAGAAATGAAAATAATTGAATCCCCAAAGAAGAAAAGAGAGGAAGTGTGGCGAGAAGCATCGGCAATCACTGAAGAAATGCCAGAGGTCAATCCCAGGAAAACGTCCTGAACTGGTCGACTTTTTCACCATCCTGACTAAATTATCATAGCGTAGCCTCCGCGCGCGAAGCGCGCGCAGCGGAGCACCATGGGTAATAAAATTTGGTAAACTATCCATCCGAGAAAATTTCGTTATGACGTCACCGTACGTCCGTGCGTCCTTACGAACTTTCCGGGTAGGGGTAAGTAGAAACGAATTCTTCCCCTTGTCCCCTATTGTTTCAAAAGCATTTAGAAATGATTGCCAAATCAGAATCTGTCAACTGACAAAACGTTTGCTGGATTTTAGGGGCCGACCATTTGACTTTTGAGGGGGGTTATGGGTGATTTCAGAGAAAATGTCCTCCAGACTGATTTCCAGAGGAAAAAAGCATGCAAATAAATTCCTGGGAGAAAAATATCCTGTGCTGAAAAAAATATCGCTCATGACGTACAATTTAATGCTGAAAAAAAAAAGTCTTAACACCGTTATATGTCGGGGGAAAAATTTCTAACTCCATAGAGGTTTGGGAAAAAACTCTTCCAATACAAACCAAATCAGTAAAATCACCCATACCCCACTCCCCCACAAACGTCCAATGGTCATGTCAACCATTTAGGGGGTGAGGGAGAAACGGGTTTGACACCTCTGTATAAACAAAATGGCTCGCGCATCATGATGTGGTGGTTTTCAAGACTAAAGTTTTGCGTTTCAAAATTGAAAATACGCCGATAAAAGACACAAATGGAAAGAAAAAGTTCAAAAGAATGCTCAATTTCCTTTTTTACAAACGAAAGCTTTTCGCTATGAAATTGTCTCTCGAGGAATTCAACCTTACACCGCGGATCGGAACTCTTGACTTGTTTTGAACTAGCCTGTGCTAGGCTCTCAGATAGTATAGTGCGGACGTATTAAAACGAGCAAAGCGAAAATAAGACGCGCGCGACTTGGGAAAGGGGGCGGTGGCGGCGAGAAAAATGGGAGAGAGAGCCTGTTAGCATTTCTTTAACGACCCTCTTCTGCCCATTTTAGTCACATCTGGATTCGGCTGTCAAAACTGTTAACACTTCAGTTAGCTACAATCATTCTCAAGTTTCTCGCGCGAGCATTTCGCGTGACGCGAACTCCTTGTGCGAATATGTGGAAATTTATGTTTTCGAATTCGTTATCCTGTGAGAGCATCCGGTTTTTTCGGCTCTAGTTTCTAGTTTCACCCGCCGAAGCGACGACCAGAAATACATCTGCTGTTCGCAGGCTACGAATTCGTCAACGGCGACTGCGAATCTCGCACTCGATCATTCAAAGTGCTGCAGGTTTTATAGTAATAAAAGGGGGCGGTAAGTTTTTTCCTCTGTTGGGTAGGTTATGCTCTGGAAGGTTCTGCATTTTCACTGAGCAAATGTGATTTTAGCCGCTTGTTTCACACCGGATAGGTCATGGCACACATATCGATTTAATGTGGCTTTTGTTTCTGGTCGGCAGGATTTGCCCTCTGATGAGAGAGCCTTTTCTTTGACCTCTTTTGAACGTAAAGCTTTTTAAGGGTGAATAAGGGTTTTAATTTTCTGCAAAGTGCCTTCTCGATCTGAATAACTAAGTGATTTTCTTTAGTCCGTAAAATGTAATGTTTTCCTGCAATGTTGTATCACGCTGGGCCAAGCTCGTTGGTTTTCTTTGCAGAATGTTAAATTATCACGGATAGTGATTTACATAACCAGAATTATAAGAATGAAGTGCAGCTTAAACTTAAGCTACATCAACTAAGGAACAAACATTAACCACAAGGGACTGCCCAGGACCGCAAACGAATATGCCGAAGAACGTAGGATCTATAAAGACCTGATCAGCAAAAACAATAATGTAGACATTAAATTCTGGAAGGAGAATACTGCAATGCTGATCGTACTACGTGAAATTTAACTCTGCATGACATCAACACGACACCGAAAGAACTCAAAACAGAGCGGGATTGTAGCCATAGACAGCCGTTTCGCCCTCTTTGGGGCTCGGCAGTATGGCGTAACAACCAGAGATCGGGCTCTGATGAAAAATATCGGCGCACTCTGATTTTACCCCTGACCCAAAACTCTTAATACCCACAGAATCACGCCATACCACGTGTCTTCTTGGGGGCAAGAGTCCAAGTGTCAAGTTGATGTCTCGAAGAGAAAATAAAGAATTGGCCAAAACCAACTTAAATAACATGGACAAAACCATGCAAGGATTACAGCATATCGGATCATAAAGTACAAGCATTAACCACAAGGGACTGCACAGGACCGCAAACGAATATGCCGAAGAACGTAGAATCTATAAAACCTGAGCAGCAACTCTTTTAATAGCGTGAGTCTTTTGCCAGGAACGCGTAGTTTCTCCCTTGGTAATAGCTTTTTAAAGCTTAACAGTCTTTGGACTGTTTTGTTATTGCCACTTTGTGAACAGCCAGGACTCCGGACTACCGAAAACAATTTCGCACGTTCCTTCTCTCGCTTTCTTCTCGTCCTCCTCTCCCTCTTCACCGATGCCAATAGCTGCGGCCGAAAGTCCAAGCTTTTTAAATTCAGTGTTCCACTTGGTCTCGCATTATAGATATCAGCGGCGAAACGACTATTATCGTAGAGTTTTCTAAGGTTAGAGCAGCTTTAGCCAAGCATGGGAATAGCTGAAAGATTAAACTTTTGCCGAAACCGGTGGGCATAATAGCGAAAACATCTTTACCGTGAGCCAAGTCGCAGACACTCGTCTAGCCTGAGATCATGCCAAAAAAAAAATAATAATAACGCCTGATCTCAGGTTAACACTTGTTCAAAGCACAAGACAACGCGGATTCATCAAGATTACACGCACGATTCGCCTTGGCCATCTTGGTGATGACAAACTGATAACCACGCTACTAGGTGATGATGTTAACTGTCATAATTGACCAATCAGAGGGTATATCAGGAGCTGATATACCGGAACAGGCCGTTAAAAATGCGTAGAGGCTCCGCTGCCCTGTCTCTCCCCAGCCCCCTGCGCGTTTTTCGCATTTCTTTTTACTGAACGACTTTTCACCACTATCTCGGAGCCTGGAACAGGCTAGTTTTGAACCAACCAAGGTAGCGAGGTTTCTAAATACACTTGAGGTACATTCCGTACTCTATGATCAAAGAAAAATTCGTTTTCAAAAAGGAAGTTTTGTATTTATAAAGGTTTCATGGACGTTTTCTACATGTTGACATCGGCGTGAAAGAAAAACCACAAAATGTGCATTTGAAATTGATTTTTTTACCATGTGCTCGACCGAACGCAACGACTTAACTTGTCTTACATGAATTGCTTTTTAGGATTAACGTATGTGTTTTTGAATAAAAAGTTTCAAGAAATTAAGTTATTAACTGTCATTGTTCATTCATAACATTAGCTCAAAAAACGACCATGAAACTACGGATCGTAAGATTTTTAGAAACATTCAGACGGGCCCTTTCTTGAATTAAAAATGAAGTGTTGTTTTTGTACATGTTCCGCATTGAATTGCTATTCGTTTTCTCATTCATCACTTGCCATTCAAGAATTTTGCAGCGAGTAGAATTCAAGGATTTCTCCAGTTTTGCAGTGTGCAGTGTGCTGCAGTGTGCTTGAATTTTGTGTTTGCGTTTGTTTTCGGTTGTTTGTTTACGGCTTTATATTCTCACTGAAAAAGTGAGCGTATCTAAAAAATGAAAGAGTTCTCCTCTATTCTAAAACGGACAGACTCGCAGGCTTTTCGTGCCCGAGTTTGTCTTTTTTTTTTAAATAAAAATGTTGTAAGTTACTGTATTAACGTTTATATTTGTAGTGAAAGATTGGATTGTTGTTATTAGTAGCGAAAAAGGTTTATCGTTTGCTTTCCTATGTCTGTCCCCAGAGAAAATATTATACACCTTACGGTAAAATTTTCTTTCAGATATTGTGAGGTATAAATGTAAAGGCTATACATAATTGTTCGTCCACGCCCGTTTAAAAAACAAAAAAAAAAAAGAAAAGAAAATGTAATGGGCTTACGGGAAGACAAAAGTCCTTAAGTCGGCCTGATTTTTCTTTTAGGTCTTCCCTTAAACACAGAACACCAATTAACCCTAGAAATCGTAACCTGTAAATTGTTCCTACTTAAGGGACCTACAATTTAACAATTTTTTCAATATTCAGGTTTGTTTGCGGGATATTTGTTCTTAATCGTTTAGCCCCTCCCTCTAAACGTGGCTTATGCGAAAGGTTCTTTTTTAGGGATGTGAATATTTCTCTTTTTTGGCTTAGAGTTCCTGTTATTACTTTAATTTGATTGTTTTACCATAAGTAAAGAAACGGAGGCTTGGCTTTTAGCCCTGGCTAAGTCTATATATTAAACTAGGGTATCTAAAAGATAGTAATGCTGCGGCACATTCTGTTGATACTGGCATTAGTTAGGCAGTGGGACTTAAAAGAATCGAAAATGACATTGAATGTCCTATTTACATGTTGGAAAGTACTAGAATAATTACCATCAGTCTATATAAAGAACTCGTGGGAACGTTGTTTAAAAAATGATCAAGTGGTTATCAACTCTGGTTTTCCCACAGTAAATTGTAGGAAATGATAGAAATTCAGATTGTTTATCCATATATTTAATATAGAGTGTACTGTCTTTTCTCTGGAAACATGATACTTTTCTTCCCGTTTATTGCACTTTATTAAGTAACAGTTATTTAGCTATATATTTATAGAAAACAACAACACAAAAAACAGATAAAAAAAGAAAGAAGGAAAAAAAGAGTTCAGTACGACTCGAACCCGACACCATCGGCTCGACGCAACTGCACCTCACCACTACACCACAGAGACTGAATACGTCGTGTTGGGAAAAATCTTTAATTTAATTCCTTTTCCGTGAAACTTCCGCCGGCAAGATGATCGCCAGCCGCATTAATCGAGCTATTATACGTCCTCGTCTACAACGTAGGACACAAAACATATGTTTTGTTATCTCGATTTCCGCTGTTATTTTGAAGCGAATGGTCAAAATCACATCCATTTTCGGCTCATACAGGTTCTTAAGAATAGCATGGCATGACATTTTCTCACTTTCACATCACCTTCTAGCAAGCTGGAATTTGTATATCCACCGTGTTGTGGAGTCGAAGAGCAAATACTCATCTTCTCGTCAGGTTTAACACCTGGACGAGTGAAAGGCTCTTGAATTGAAATCCAATCCCCAAGTTAACCATCGTACTCATCTGAAAGACTCCTGCGTGTCTTAAATTTGGTAAGACCTCTAACCGTGCTGTAGAAAATTTGCTACAAAGAAAACTCTGAGTCTGGGCAGCGAACGATGCGAACTTCCCCGTGTTTTTATTTGACTTGTTCGTGGCGCAATGCACTCTGGTTAAATGCAATGCATTGTGGTAAAAAGTGATGAATTCGAGAATTCGTCGCCCCTTATATATTTCCCTTAAATCCTGATTATGTTGCTGCTCGCTCCCGACGGTCGCTCCGCAGCAACGATTCTAGTGAGCGCTCGATTGACCGTGTTCAGGAATAAGTTGTCCGGTGTCTTTCAACCTTTTGTAATACGTCAATTGGAAATAGACTTACTGAAAAAACGCTGAAAATCACTAATTATTGGCTTTCATTTACAATCCAGAATGTGTTGAGAATTTATGCTTGAGGCCAATGTTTCATCCAAGTGGTGCATAATTTTCGGTCGAGGAGATTTTTTTCAAATTTCTGCGTGTCATTATTCTGGAATTCGATCAATCGAACGCTTTCTTATTGAGGTGGTTAAACGGGCATCTTTTTTTCTTGCACAAGCCTCATTATGATCACACCAAAATCTACTCTCTTCAATACAAGGAGAAACCACCTTTCAAATCATTGCGGAAACTTAACGTCAAAAATGGGTTACTTCATTAAACTTCAGCCTTGAAAGAAATTTCTTTCGCCGTCTAATTCGGCCATTTTTAGTAGGTTAGCCTTATAACTTCCCCTGTGCAAGGAGGGAAACTTTTCGTGCATCCTTCTTTTGTACTTTTTAGGAACTGTGTAACTTATGTAAATATGTGATATATTTTTTAACGCCTTTGCTACAGAAATTATGTGCATAACCAGCGAAGTTTGTTGACTTAACTTGTTTATAGATATATGTGTGATGATATTCACGCATTTCTGCAAGGAAACTGAGCGCTTTTTGAAATTTTGTTACATTTCTCCGGTTTTCGACAGTCAGACTAAACCATTGCAATATTTTTTTTTTAACAGTTTTTATTGAATTAAAGACAAGTTTTACAATGTTACTTAAGAATAAACATTAAATACAATTCTACTTAAAAAGGAAAAAGGATAACAATAACAACGAAAAATATATGTATCTATTACAACAACGACGAAAATAATAAAGATGCCTGCTAATTTTAACTAACCACGCAAATAACAAAAGAAAACAGAACAATAAGAAAATAACAAACGAAGGCAATAAAACGTAAAACAAAAAGTAAACCTAGATCTAAATAAAGCAAGATAAATATTACAATAACAACTAGAGAACAATACAATACGAAAATAACACGAAAAACAATGACAAAAACTAACAATGGCCACAAAGAACAAACACTATACATACAAATAGAAATAAAATAGCGGCCAGCCAAAGCTGTTAGTGCCACCTCTGACTGACACCTTGCAATCTTGATCTTAATTAATAACATTCTGGTTTTTGCTCCACAGTTCTTGGCAAAATAATAAAAACACAACTAGAAAATATATGCGGCCTAAATGATTTTTCGAATGTTCTTACATCTCAACACCGTCAATAAACAATTTATCTGGCTCCGCTCTACTGAAAAAAGCGGCCTTACCGTCCTTTTTCGCTTGTTTAAATTGCTTCATCTTCTCCTTTCTTCTTTCCAAAATTTCACTTGGAAGGTCCGGCGAAATTCCAAAGTTTTTTCCTTTTAGCTTTCTAGCATTGGACATAACTTCTTCACGTTGAGGATATTTCAAAAAACGTGCGATTATTTGTCGAGGCTTACCACTGGAAGAAACACGCTTTCCAACACGATGGACCCTTTGGAATTCGATTTGGTCTGCATTTTCCATACCAAGCTCTGTTTTAAGGAATCCAACCAAAACCTCTCTCGCATCCTCCTCCACATCGGCTTCTTCTTTAATTCCGAAAAAACAAAGATTTTCCCGCCGCTGATAAACTTCCATGTATAGTTTCTCGTCCCGGAGCTGATTAATTTCGCATTTCAGCTTGTCAAATTTCTCCTTGAAAGACTCGCGTTCCGTGTTCGCAAAATCCAATCCGTCTTCCAGTTCTTTTATCTTTTTTTCTGTTTTGTTTTTGAAAGCCTCGAAACAATCCACCTTTGCCTGAAAATTACTAACTTTTTCGTCAACTGCTTTTACATACCGTTCCAAATTCTCAAGGTTTTCCAACACTTGTTCAAGTTTCGGGATAACTTCCCCCGCCATATTCAGTATAGATAACACTTCGTCCGATTCACACAGTTCGGAATCTGAGAGCGAAGCGTCGTGTCTTACCTTTTGGCCATCTGGGGAAAGATTATCGTCAGTGGAAGATGCTGAAGAGCTTTTCCTCGATTTTCGTTTAACAGTTTCGGCCATACAACATTGCCAAGCGCGGAGCAAAATCGCACACGTCTACTCCGATATCTTGCCCGACCCAGTCTCCAACCATTGCATTATACCTATTGTCGATTATGTTTATGCTACCAACGTGACAGAAGTCGACCAAGGACTATTGATCTCACTTTGTTAACGCTTAGAATTAAACAGAGGGATGAAAGAAATCTAATTAAAATTGAAAGTGTCGACAGCTGATGAACATGTTTCAGGGTTTCTTTGTAAACTTGAGCCTTAGTCCAAAACAATAGGAGTTGACAGCTTACCTAATTATAATCCCCACAAATATTCCATGAATGCGCTTTCGCATTAAAATCGACCCTCTAGCTTGTTATGATTTTAGCAAAAAACTGCGATTTCTCCAATTTTCCCAATTTTTGGAGAAATCTCAATTTTTACTGGACACCCTTGTACCTCTTGTAACACTTGACTTAATTAATGTCAGAAAAAACTGCAATTTCTCCACTTTTTCGTAATGTTTGGAGAAATCGCAAAAATCGCAGTTTTTGCTAGACACCCTTGTACCTCCTTTACCACTTGAATTTAGTAATTTTAGCAAAAACTGCGATTTCTGCAATTTTTCGCAATTTTTGCTACTGCGTGCAAACCTTGGACATTTTGTCTGTAACAAACATTTTCAGCATTAGGAGCTTGGTCACCGGCTCCTGTATGTACCATTAGGACTAAAAGACGGTTATGCCTGACGTAGGCTTTGTACAAGGAAGTAACAGTTTAATTCTGTAATTTAACCATATGGCTTTTCCAGCACATGAGGCTTAGCACAATGATACTGTTAATTATAAGATTTAAAATTGGCAATGATAAAAAGAAGACTTTAAAATACGTATTACCCACAACTGTTTGTTCCTTACTAATTTGTACTGGAGCCATAATCGGAGTAGAAATCGCAAGCACCGAGTCCACGCGGTTCCATGGCTAATCGCGCTATTTTAAGGAAGAATTGAGCCCCTCTCAACGTTATTAACTCGCGCGGGAACCCGCAAATTTGACAGGCTCCCGCATGGAGTTTCAGGAGATGGGCGATCTTCTTGTAACTTTAATTAAGTGATCTTTAAACTTTAGAAGTGCTTCATATCTCATATGTAATATACACCTATGTCATATCTAATATTATCCGTATTTCTCCATCCACATAAGAAGAGAAATCCACAACAGCTTTGCTACGCTTCAAGCGTTGCTTTTTTTTATTTACAGAAAAACACTTCTATTTAATTTAACTATTTCCTCGAAGCTCATTTGGGATGTATTATCTAAGCATTTCCTTCGTTATTTCTTAAATTTTTCGTGATCTCGAAAACTAACGAAAAACGGCAATACCTTAGATAGAAATATGTACACGATGCATCTCTTGATGTGGCTTAAAAAATCATGAAAAGGAATAATAGGAATAAAATACTTATGCATGGCATTATACTCAGAAATGAGCTGACTTGTTTGTAGGCTCGTCTCTTTCTTTAGTGCCAGTAAAAATGTAGAAACATCTTCATCAACTAATTGCATTTGCCATTATTTTTTGTCGCTGGCGGCGGTAATTTTCCACCCTCCTTTCCCTGATTTTTTTTTTACCCGGACGGGATATTCTTTGGACGACATCTCCGTGTCTCTTCGTCATTAGATTTATCAAAAGCACTTTGACTACAATGTTTACAATAACCGGAATCACGTCCATAGTCATCACATTTATAGTCAGTTTCAAGAAGGCACGATGGTGACAAAAGGGAATTTATTTATGTCCCTTAAAGGCAACTTCTGATGCCAGTTTGTGTATTCTTTGCACGGCGTTCTTCCAAAAATTATATTGCGCTCGTGTGTCACACGGGATGGCGCAATTTGTATTAAAAATAGCACATTTGAGTATTTTGATGGGACCAACCCTATTACTGGCAAAGGTGTCAGCTACGGTAATATCCTACAACGCTTTTGGGTGATGTTGGTATCTTAATGTTGCTTGTATGCTAGCTGCGTAGATTACTCCTACGGAATCGTGTGTATACGTGGTTAAACAGGCGTAGTGTTTTAGTCGTCAACATGAGCAACAAACAGAGAAAAAAAACTTACAACTCTCTTAGTTCAGATAGATCGGAGAAGATCCCAGGTAAAAGCTGCTCAATTTTGTTTTTGTGCATCAACCTGCAAAAATGAGTTAGTTAGCGTATCTTCATGACACAAATAATACATGAGATAAAACAGCCTCATCAAAATCCATTTTAAACCTAGGTCCAATTTAATAGAACGTTTAATTTACAAATGTAGCCATTGTTTTAGAGTCTGAAAACAATAGCTAAACTTGTAAATTACACTAATCGTTTCAGACGTTTTTTCAAATTGACCGCTGGTCATTGCTTGTAGCTGGCCTCTGTATGTACTGGTAACATGGTCAAACTGGTCATTAAAGAAACCTAAATTATTGATGCTCTATATACTATTTTGCATCTGACCTATTACTGAACTTTACCAGCCGGTGACCCTGGGTGACAATCTGTTCCGTGACTGCACGTGACATGACGTACGTTTGAAGAGACGGAGCCGTCAAAATGACAGTCACGGAATCAGGGTAGTAACGCATCGCAATTCTTGAAAGAGCAACATTTTCGATGCCGACAGTATTTCGAAGAAAAAAAAATCAAATGCGCTAGTATTCTGGTACTCACTCTTTATCAAAAAATATGGACTTTGACAATGGTAATTACCTAAAGATCAACGAACAGGAAGATATTTCGTATTGTTTAAATTCTATACTTTACGATCGAGGAAACTTGGAACGGTTAAATAAGTTGTTTTGGTCACGCTTTTAATCCCGCTTATTTCGGGAAATGTTTTTGTTAGTTACACGTAATAATTCGCCAAGGGCGATTTCAAATCAGCGTAAGCTCATTTGTATAAAGTTTTTGTAGGCCTAAGTCCGTCATATTGGCTCGTCCTTTTCTTCGCGAGCATTTTCAAATTTTAGGATCGTAATCTTTACCACATAGAAACACTGTAATTTTACTGGATTGGTATTGTGGTACTATTACAGAGACTGGGTTACCTGTAAATTCACCATACAGGGAAAACTATAGACTGAGATTTCGTATCAAATCCCACTGAGCATGAGAAAGAGAAAACCCTTAGCACTAAGATTATTACTGTAATTCCCTGATCCACTGCCTCGAATGAAAACTGGTTGACATAGCCATACTACACTACTCCCTGTACATATGAAATTAGGTTACTTATTAAATATTGATCTGTGCTGCGTGATTTGTGGGTGCCTCCTTTTCTTGTCTTTTATTTTGACTGGTGAGCGACTTGAGAATAGACTGAAGCATTTTTAAATGCGTATTAGATATATCTGTCCATGGCACTTTTGTGTTAACTCTCCGGCTTTATATACCCGTGTATGCTAAGCCGCAGAGGTTGCATATATACACTCTTATATACAAGGTTGCTTGTGCGTTATAATGGTTGTAGACTCGAAAAATAAGCGACAGACAAAAACAATACAAACTTACAACTTCTGTAACTTAGATAGATTGGAAAATATCCCAAATGAAAGATGTTGAATTTTGTTGCTGTACAGATACCTGCAAGAATAAGGTTAAGGTACATGTTCTTGAATATTATGTATCTTATTCTGTGAAAGCTAGAATCCATTGGGGGAAAAAGCAAAGTCTGGTTTAATCACATGCTCTTGTTGGTATTGAAGTTGTTGACACTGTTGAATAATCAACTATATTTCATTATATTAAGTCCAACAGATTTTGCAACATTTCTTTTCTGAAAAGTTGCTGTTCCTGCAGCTTTGCTTCAGAATGGCTACAGAGAGCATGGAAAATGGTCATTATCTTCTAAAATGTTTGCCAGCTAGAAATATTATATAATGGAACTTCTTTTTATGACAGTCCCTTAGATGTGTAGTCAAATGTATTCTCCCTTGTTGAGACAACGTTATGTAAAAAACTGAGACTTGTGTATTCCCATAAAAAGCTTATGTTACAGGTCAAATTTATTTTAGATTATTTTTTTTAACCTAGTTTATTTTTCAAATTTTGTTTAAACTAGTTTATTTTTAAACCTAAGCAATTTTTCAAATTTCAATGTTTTTCGAAATAACATTTTAGGTCAAGTCTTTATTTAAAATGTTTACCTTTCATGTAAATTAAGGTAGGGCTTTTGTACACATTTGAGTGATTATAGGGTTTAAGCACTTGGGTTAGTGATTGGGTTAAGCATTTGTTTCACAATTGGTTAGCTAAATTCATGTAAGGTTAGGGTTACTGCACACATTTTAGTGATTAACAGGGTTAAGCACTTATTTAGGAACACAGCTTAATGCATCTTCATGGACAATAGCAAAAGTGCTCTGTGTGGGGATTAGATTTATTGATAGTTCTTTCTCAAAGACATTTGGAAATTGCACTGGATAGACTACTTAGTTTGTAGTTAACATCACTCCTAAGTAAGCATTTATTCAAGGTAATCTGTGGACACCAGGAAATTTCACAAATACAACTAGTTTTTAGTCATTTATTTTTTGGTGAATTTTGCATAGTAATTGTATGTCATTACATTACTGTTCTGCAGCCTTTCTGCATGCAGCAGAAAATGTTATTTCTGTACAAAATTCCAGCTGAATGTTTGTTGCTGTACATTTATTTAACCTGTTTGTTGAAATATAAGTTTTCAGCCTTAAAATCTTTGTCACGATTTTGGCGTAGTCATTTTCAACTTCAGTTCTTTTGCCAATTAAAACATTAGGATGAAGGGGTGAAATTTTGTCCACTGGATCAATTTCAATTGACACATTATTCATCAACATGAAATTTTGGAACTCTTCTTCTAGTCTCTTTCATTTTACTGTTATACTAGTTCAACTGTCTCTCATTTATATCTGTTTTGAGTTTCTTCCTCTGAGTGTTATGATTATCATTATTAAACCAGGAAATACATTTAAAGGACAGATTTAACAAAATCCCGTTTCATGAAACCAATAATAAAGAAAGGTTTAAGAAGAGGACGATCCAACTCAACTGAGTTGTCAAATGAATTTGTCTTTTGCTACCATTACCTAATCGCTCAATCTAGACAACAATTTGTGATTGTTTTTCCAGTTTGTTTTTCAGCTTTAGCTAGAAAGCAATAGTAACTAACTGTAATACTTAGGTTCCAAAGTCTCTGAGCTACAATAGTTCAATGACCATATGGTAGTAGTAATGCAGGCTACAATAGGTATCAACCAATCAGAGCGCAGGAAAGACAATAGAAGTATTGTTTTAGAGGGTCACGTGACTCATTAGCATAGGGTACGTCATCAAGTTGTTCACGTGACCTCTCTCGACCAATCAGCGCGCAGCTCACTGGCATGGGGTAAAGAACACACACATAAGTTCTGGCCGTGAATTTTTTAATCAACATCTCGAGTGGAGCCTGGTTACAAGCGGGACGTGTATGACGTCCGAGTGACGTCACGCCCTTTTTACAAATCTAATAGGAGATCGAGTTCATCCCCAATCCTCTCGTAACCATAGGGATAGCTCGACCGGGTAGTCACATCGACGACGCGCTTGTCAAACACCAACCCATACTGCTTCACGCGCGGAACCACTTGAATTTGTTTCTTTTCTAGATCCCTTTGAAAATGATAGGGGGTGACTATGTTCAAATTTCGGCGAGAGTCCTGAGGCGAGTCTAATTCCGAGAGAATATTGTCTTTCATCGTGTGAAAATTGAGAATGGCGGAGCCGCGGACGTTCAAGGTGAATCCACGTACCTTGCACACCACTTTGCCCTGTCGTGTCGTGTACCCATAATTCTTGGCACCCCCGGAAACAAACTCGGTGATGACGTCCCCGTCCAGTTCATCCGTCATGTCCCCCAGAAAATCACCCGTGGTAATGGAGGGTTGATCGGGACGCCATCGATAGATCACACTGTCCGTATCATAGTAAAGAACTTGCTGTTGAAGGGTGTCCAACGACTCGTAGAGCTTCAGTCGAGCATGGCACGTGGTGAAAGCCGCCACAAAGATGTTGGTCTTGGTGCCTTTGACGGCATTGTCTTGGACACTGGTGTAGACAGCCTCTAGGATGTCGTCAGTACAGAGGCGGAGAGTGCTGATATCGAGAGCAGCGTCGGAGATGAGTCTGAACAAATGGGCGGTGGTTTGGACAGTGACGGTGGTGGGTTTGTTGATACGCTCACCAAACTTACCCCAGAAACTGTTCAACATCAGTTTGGCCGTGGCCTTGCGACCGGGATTTTTGGCAATGCTGCCAATATCGAGTCGGATGCCCTCCCGTTCCTGGTAGCGAAGAATGTACTCTCGTTTTTGCTCGAGGGTCTGACACCAGCTGGGCCACCCCGCTGATTCTTGTTTGATCTTTAGCCAGGTGTTGACGTAATAGGCGAAAAGACCTGTTTGGCGTTGTTCGGGGGGAAAATGCCAGACTTCGTGGATCTTGAGGAGGGTGTACCCCTTTTCGATGGCCTTGACCAGTTCGGGCGTGCACCAGGTTCCACGTAGCATGCGATCGGCGTCCGAATGAGGGCAATAGTGGGTTCTGGTCAACATGGGTTGGGCTTGCTCCTCCTGGACACAGGCACGGCAGAGAGGAAAGGTGAGCTTTTGGCCACAGCGCACAGGCAAGACGGGGTGGAATAGGCCAGCAGGGGGAAGAATGTCCACGGTGGCCAATCCGAAATACTAATCCAGGGACTGGTCTGCAGGTTGGGTGATGATCCGTGGATGACCAATGGGGTAAGGGCAGTTCTTGTTCACCCACGGGAACAGGGAGGTCACATCCACGTAGCGTATCTCCTCGCCCTCCCCAGCCACGGCATGCAGGGCCACGGCGCCGGTGCGACCCCCAAAAAAGGCCTCGCGAGGTTCCAGGGGTGGGGGGAGATCGAACGACTTCAGGAAACGTTGGACTGCTTCATCGGTGACCACCAAGTTATCCCATTCACACTCCCACATTTCGATCACCGTGTAGCCTGCTCGGAGCAGGGCCATGCGTTTGGAGAGCGTGGCCTGATACAGTTCCTCCACGCTTCGGTCCGGCAACGCATAATGCTTGACGGATCGGTTGGGATAGCAGCGGGGACAACCATGGTAGAGACAGCCATGAAACTCGTAGACAGTGTGGGTCAGGGGATCGTACCCATCGACGAAATAGCTGTTGGCGATGGTCCGGACCGACTGTTCGCCCCCGTTACGGACGTGTCGAATGCGGTCGGCACAGGCCCCCTGCTTGGGAATGAGGTGTTCTTGGTAATACAGCCATTGCAGGGCCTTGAGGGATTGGTTGACTTGGGCCCCTCGCCAGCCACCCAGAGGTTCGACGGCAATGGTGTCGGGGGTTAGATGGTGCTTGCGCAAATACAGATTGCAGGCACTAGCGATGGTGATACACCTGGCCATGGGATTGAAAACAGCCTGCCGTTCGAATTCTTGCTGAAAGGCTTCACAGCCAGCTTTCAACAGAGCCACATCCGATTTGCAATACTCGATCATTTCTTGCTGGAAATGGAAGGGCACATTGCGTGGGTGGCTTTTTATAGCTGTTTGAGACCGATGGTCACCAGGGTTTTGCCAGGGGGTAAGATGGCCAGGGGTCCACTGGTACTGGCAATCTCGACTTCCAAGATATCCATCTGTTGTCCTCGCACTTTGATCCATTGATGGTGTAGGGGTTCCGCCGTACTTTCACTATCGCCCGTTCTCAATAGTTGTTCCTCTCGTAACAGGGGAAACTTGCCACTCCCCACCACGGTGGATTCCACTAGATCCGAATAGACCATGACGGTGCGTTTGCGGGTCCCCACCACCTTTTCAAACGAGGCATTCAGGTTGTTCAACTGCCATTCCATCGCCATGTGCAATCTCATCCACTTCACATTCTCAATCGTCGTGATCGTAAAGGGATTGCTGGTGTAATTGACGCCCACGTACTGCTCGCCTTCCCAGTTGTAAAACGAACGAAACTGATTGCCACTGGGCATGGTACTCGAATCGTAGGTCTCTGACGGCATCGTATATTGCAGATTACGCCCTATGGTATACGCGGACGTGCCGGTCCCGGAGGTCCCAGACTTTTTGAGCAACAACCCAAACTTGAGCGCAATGTCCAAATTGATGTAAAACTCCACCATGTTGACTTGGTTCACGTTCAACAAATCCTTTTTGGCCACCCCATGAATCACCAGGGAATCCTCTTTCCAAGTCAGTCGGGGCATCGCGCTTTTTTTGACACTGACGATAGGTTTTTCGTCGCCAATCGAGACCAGCAAGGTGACTTCTTGTTTCATCAGGGTGTCCATGATTTTTTCATGCACTTCTTGCATCACGCGTTTCCAAAACTCACTCCCCGTCGCCACGATTTGATTCGTATTCATGACATCTTCCAATTCGATTCTGCCGACCACCGTGGGGGTTTCCACCCGTCGATAGGAGCCTAGCTGAAACTTGCGAACCAATTGGGGATATTTGAATCGGACCACTTGGGTATGAGGATCTGTGGCGATGACGGCATTGCTCTGTCCTTGATCCGGCACGGTCAGGGACATCAACGAGGCATGCCAACCTGCGCCCGGTAAGGAGAGGCGTTCGGGCAGTCGGACCTTGAAACTGTTGTTGGCATTGTTGGGAAACTCGTCGGTGGGATCGCTGATGAGCGTCAGGCGTTTAATCTCGCTCATGATGAGGAGGAAGAGGCACGTCCAAGCCGGGGCAGGGTCCTTTTATAGCCACTGGTCCACTTTCTGTTTGCTGCGAGGGACTCGTCCCACCAGCGAATTGAAGGTCGATTGTTTGGGATGAAAACACACTTGCTGGGCAATGTTGGGAAAGGCCCGTGCCAATTCCATCAGGGTCATGCAGGTCTTTTGTTTGGGGGGTTTCTTTTTGCGCATGGGTGGATGACAACCGGCACGTCGGCGTTGTTGGGCTTTTTTCTTGGGTGGGGGACGCATGGCACCCCGTTTCTTGGCATACTCTTCGGCTCGATGGTAGGCATTGGCGTACGCCCATTGCTGCTTGGTGGGACTGGCCAACTTTTCCCACCACGGCAAGGGTCGGGTTTGCCGTTGTTCCGCTGCTTTCTTGTGGATGAATTTCAGAATGTCCGCGTCGCGGGTGGGAGAGGGTGTGTAACTGGCCCGCGGTCGGCTGGAATCCGCTTGGACCTCATCCAAAAACCGCACCCGCTTTTTTCTTTTTCGAGGTGTTATTTTGACGCGTACCATGTTGCGCGGGAATCCAACTATCGTACTTGGCAGGCCACCCTTTCCACCGAACCAACACCTGGCGTCCTTTGCGTTTCAACACTTTTTCGACCCGAAATAACGAGTCGTCCGACACTTGCACTTTTTGAACATCGGGTTCGTAAAACGTGCCTTTTAAAGGCGTGCCGTCCCATTCACTGAGTCGATAGGTGACGACAGGATGACGACGGACGTGCGTGACAACAAACACTTCTTCCGTCCAACCGGGCAAATACCCTTTTTTGAAGGGACGATGTTTCTTGTTGAGACGCACACGATCGCCCACTCGACATTTGGGAGGTGGGGTCGTTTGGTCCAAAGGCGACCCGTAGAGTCTGTCCCATACGTCGGGTACCGTTTTGGGGGTGACTTGATACGGGGCCATGCCAATGCTGCGATGATGGGTGTGATTGTACGTAAGGGATCAAGGGTTGTAACACGTCCACGTACCGTAACGTATTGTGGGCGGTGAAATAACGGTACATGCGTTGTTTCAACGTGCGATGCCATCGTTCCACCACGGAGGCCTTGCTATCCCCATACGTGGAAAATGATGCGTCCCCTGTTTCTTGAACCAGGCTTGGACACCTCGATTGTAGAATTCTTTGCCTTGATCCGTCTGCACGCGGAGCGGTCGCCGCGGTGAGGCTTGCTGGTAAATGCGTGTCAACCCTCGGATCATCTTGCGTGCTTTTGGATTTGATGGGGACGGCCCAGGCATACTTGGACAGGACGTCGATCACGGTCAACAAATATTTGTGGCCTTGGTTCCATCGACTGAGTTTTTGCATGTCTACCAAATCCATCTGCCATTGTTCGTCTCGGTCAAAGACCAACGTGGGGGTGGTGGGAAACCGCGTCCGTCGGGGTTTGTGGAGGGTATAACTCAACACCGATTGGAGAATCCGTTGCCCTTGCGGGGTTTTCAATTTATGAGCTTGGGCAAAGGGTTGGACCCCGCCCAAGGCCTCGGGTTCCTGGAGATCTTCGTGAGGGATTTTGGTGAAACTCTGTCCAACGCAAGGCACTAATGTGCATTATATGTAGCCGAGAGATTTTCACGAAAAAATGCCGGCAACAGCAGAGTTTCGACTCAGTCCCCAAAGAGACGTGGCAGTGCAGCGTTTTCGAAATTTTCTTGCAGTTGTCCCTCCCCCCACCCTATACAAAGTTGAAACTTGGAAAAAAATTCTGGATACATACATCCAACATTGTTTGTGGTGTGAGGGGAGGGGTTGGACCTGTGTGTGAATTGGAAAACACCCAGAAATGCGAAAGTGTCCCAAGACTTTTGTCCATGATTATCTGAAAAAGAGATAGGAAGAAGAATAAAGGCAATTTTGAGGGGTTTTCAGGCCTGTAAAAGTGTTTTTTCGGGATCCTGATGAAAGATCGTAATTGAACAAATCTTTTCCTAGCTTTTCGGAGTTTTCTGAACGTGATTTGAGAATTCGCTCGACAGGAATGATATATACCAGAAATTGTGGAATCTCATAACGCGTCCTTTATTTTAAAGGATAACATAACTTTAAACAAGATTCACCTCAGAAAACGGTCAAGGGAAGCATCGAGTTACTAACATTATGGTGTACACAGTAAGAATTTCGGCAGGCCAAGGAGCTAGAGTCGTGGATATACGACAAAGCACGAGGTTATTTACCTCGTACGCAATATGAGCACGAACGTCAAAAAATCCAGTAGGCTTGGTAGAGAAAATAACAACGTATTCCAAAAGATTGAACGGCCCGTGAAAAAATATTAAGCCATATGAATAGCTGTCCCTGTCATTTATACAAAACAAGAATACGACATGCAATTGTGATGTAAGAAAAAAGCGGTTGTTTTATAATACGTCTCAAGTTCGTGGCAACACAGTTTTTCGCTGTCTTGTAGAGAATTGTACAGGATCATTTTTGGTTTGAAAGTGTTGCTAGTATGTATAGCGTGATATCTGTCACGAACTAAGTAAACAACCAACCGAGTTTACTTCGAACTGATTTCCATAGCTGGGGAGTACGCACCAACAGTACTCACTCTAAGAACTTAATAAAGTGTGCTTTTCCTATAGAATCTTAACATCTTGGGGATGGTGACAGAAAATTTATCTGTAGATGCATCCTTGACGCTTTTATTTACAGCGAAAACACAATTTTTAGCTCTTTAGTCACAGTACTCACTTTGAAATGGAGAGAAAGAAGAACAAGCTAATTTTTCCTTACTGGATCAAGTGAGTACTATTGTATTCACTTTACGGGATGGCCTTTTTGACTCGGATTATTTCAAATCCAATTACGTTTTGGTTGAAATATACCTTAGCCGTGTTTCCTTAATGAATTTGTAGCGAATATCGATAATACACGGTGCTTTTGCGACCGGGTACTGTGCACGATGCTCGAAACATTGTGCCTGACCAACTTCCGCTCTACTGGCCTCCAGTTTAGGGGAGTGGGCCCGATATGGCTAATCAGGGAATTGCCCTGTAAAAACTTGTAATGTTGAGGAAATACTTTCAAAGGTCATTATTATTTCATGTGATCATCTACTTGTCTCCAAAATGCCTAAAAAGCATAGAAAAAGTGAAAGAAACAGACTTTTTAAAAAAACAAGGATTCAGACAATCCTGGAGAAACGTCCTTGGGATAGTACTGCAATATTCATATTTTTCTGTTATTTCTCGGTTCCCTCTTTAAACAGTGCAGCGTTTTCGAAATTTTCTTGCAGTTCTCCCTCCCCCCACCCTATACAAAGGTTAAACTCAGAAAAAAATTCTGGATACACGCGTCCAACATTGTTTGTGGGGTGAGGGGAGGGGTTGGACCTGTATGAATTGGAAAACGCCCCAGAAATGCAAAAGTGTCCTAAGACTTTTGTCCATGATTGTAGGCCTTACTATGGGATCTGTGCGCTTTTCGTTGTATCTGCTCCTGTTAAGCCGTGTATATAGATCGAACGCACATGGGAGCCTGCCTACAGATGCCCCGTCTGCTCTTATCTAAACGACAGTGACGCGAACTTTTGCCAAGCCTGCTGTAAACGTAAGTCGCCTGAGCCAACGCAAGGGGCCCGTTCAAATGCAGACATGCTTCTGATCAACTTTTAAGCGCTTTACAGAGTTCCAAGAATCGTTCAGAAACAAACCTTATGAACGGCAAAATTATTCATTAGAAGTTCAGCTATCGAGTTTCTTACGCTCTCTTGTACCCCCAAAGAAATTTTCTCCTGCGATCGCGGAAGACATCGTAAGTTTTTGATTAGCATGGATGCCGCGGGAAGACAAAAACTCCATATAGGCTCATGCTCTAGTAAGACCTGTAGTTGCCCTAAGCGTCTGGCGGCCGGAACTGTCGATTCACATATAGGGAAGCTTAGATCGATTTTCAACAGGTTAGGCCGTACAGGGTTTTCTAACCCGTTGGCACATCCTTGTGTTAAAGAATATATTATGTTTGTAAGAGAGGAGCAAGCTCAGCGACCTTTGTAACCTTGTCTGTCTGTCCTTTTGTTCTATTGCCTATCTTCGCGGGCTTATTACCGAAGGCTCTGTGCTTTCTCCTCTCAATAGATACCTCCTGGTCAGAGATATAACATTCTTTGTTACACACTTTTACACCGGTGATAGAGCATCCGATTTGGGCCTTTGAAAGGCAGATGAGCTTTCTCGCCTTAACGATAGGGAGGGATTCCTTCTTAACTTAACGTTTAGTAAAACGAGGTATGCAGGTCAGTTACGCCCCTTTTGCTCTGTTAAGTATACCAAATGTATCTGTCTGCCTGGTTTTTTGGCAGAACTATTATATTGCCGCATGTGGGGCGTTAGGTGTCCCTCTTCTGAGTGAGAAACTCTTTACATCCTCGGAACATAAAAAGTTTGTGTCACATCGTCCGTTAGAGGTTCAGCCGTATCTGCAAGACTCAAAAAGTATCTTAAGGCTGCCAGCATTAATGACGGAGAAACCCTTCACCCTTAAGGGTTTGGGTTGTACTCCGGAGCAGATTGCCCAGTACGTGGTTTGGCGGAGCACAGAAATTGCCTCGTATTACACGCGCCACCCCAGTGCTTCTACTTCTTTATAGAACGGGTTACACTCAATCTCACTTCTGCGGGCTCTCCGCCCGACCTGCAACTCTCCGACCAAGAGAATTCGCAGAGAATTTCGTATAGTTGAATTGTATTTTTCATGACTTAGGGACATTCATTCTAGTACACTACGGTGGTTATTTATGTCGTTCTATTGGATATAAACTTGTTGTTAGTTAATAACTGAATCTTTATTGAGTTATGGAGTATCGGGTGTTGAGTGTTGGGGTATTGAAATTATAAGGTCGATGTGCTTTTTGGGGAAGGACGGAGACTTAGGTTATAGCAGACTGCCTCAGGGAATGGCAAGGGGCGGATCTCTCTCCCATAACTTAGTTTCACGATGTGTTAAGTGTTAAGTTTTCAATTTTACATTTGTCCTCAACTTAGTCTTTCTCGGGTCTTTTCCTGCCTGCTAAATACTCAACATAGTACTACATCCTCACTGTTTACCACTTAACACATCGTAAAACTAAGTTATGGGAGAGAGATCCGCGGATTGTTGCGGATAGAGGTAGGCGGCAAGTATAGATCGCGAGATGTGAGGAGTTGTCAACCAACACCAGGAGAGGAGGGTCGGGCGAACCTTGATAAGTCGTCTCGGCGGTCGGAGCTGTGACACAGTGAAATCAAAGCTACGTGGTGTATTATATTTCTAAGGGGAGCCTGCAGTGCAGTGATGCGTCCCTAAGCACGGAGAGGTATTTTACCAGTCGTTTCACGATGCGTCAATTAATTATTAAGTGAAAACAGTCTAGGGATGACAATTATGTGTTACGAGAGAACGATAAAAAGCCTGGTTGGTCTTTGAATACAAAGTCAGGGCACAAGCAGGAGTATTACAGACATTAAACCACTGATTTTTATCAAAGGTTTGAAACTGTAGAGGATGTAAATTTAGTGAAGGAGAACATGCAGGCTTCCTTTTTTGTTAATCCTTAGAAAGTTCAAGCGGCATTTAACAACAGAAGATTTCCTTAGCTTTAATTTAGGGGCCAATCTGGATGATTATATATTGCCTGGTTGGAATCTGATACCTAAAGTGCATAAATTGACAGAAAAAGCTAGTGTGGCGATGGAACCGTTGCTGGGCACGCTTTTCCTTTCCAAAGCTACGAATTGATTTAGGTGGTCTTTTCGTATTTCCTATGGTTTACAATAAGGATGATAATGAAGTTTACATTGTTCAGAAAGTATTAAGGACAGCAGGGGCAGGGTTGTCTTTATTTATCTCCGTTTTTTACTTTATGGAAAGTAAACACAAAATTCAAGAATTTGCTTTGTACAAGGAGGCTGTCACAAGAAGAATGGCAAGATATTCTAATTGATTAGTTTTAGTTTGGTAAAATAAATCCAAAGTGTCCGGCGGCTGCCGGTTACAGTTTGAACAAATTGCGCGTGATGTGCAATGTCGTAAGCCCTCAAGTAAAGACGACATAATGCTGTCGTCCTGATTCTGCTGTTATTCAAACTGCAATAAGCTCGACCAATTTGTAACTTTTTTAATTCGTTTCGAAAAAAAAACTGTTGATATCGCTCCAAAGCATCTCCTTTGTTGTTTTAATCTGTTACGTGTAGACCTTATCCTTTGTTAAAACCTTTTCGATATGGACAGGAAACAGGGCAGCTGACTTTCAAGTTAAAACAGGTGGGGATGTTGGAAGTTTTTGGACTTATGAGGTACAATTATCTATTCATTAAACATGGACTGGTGTTAGTCGATTTAGGCACGTAGGTCATTTCGCAAAAGTCTCACATGTATCCCATTTTCTTGGTAATTTTTATTGTAAATTAGCATTGCAGTCACTAATATTTTCTCTGGTTTTGTTGTAGCCAGTAGAAGGAATCACACGAGCGACATATACGTTTGCATCGGCTAAAATTAAGTCATCATCCCTTAGGTTGAAACGCCATCAAAATACTTGTTAAAATTCATCTCGAATGATATTTTTCTGTTAGTCTTAATCTGTTTTATCGGTGTGGAGTGTAAAAGACGTTTATACTTGTGTTCAAACTATAATAGGCAAAATCCGTTTACCACTAACAGGATTCATGAGCACTTTCTAGTCTCCTGCTCCAATATTCTAATAGGCTGATTTAGCAACAGAACGGGAACGTCAATTGACGACTGCGCGCGCAAATCAAACAACTGGCTTGACCAATGGCAGAGCTGCAAATTGCGCACCGGAAGTCGAATTTAGTCCTTTCCCCGCGCTTTCCCGTCGTCAAATGACGTTCCCGTTCTGTTGCTAAATCAGCCTAATATTTCAGCAGCAACGAAGAAGGGTATTTTACATGTGGCCGAGTAGAAGGAAATAAAAGCAACTAAAAGTTCAACTGTGCTATTTCGCTCAGTTTGAGTCTTCGCAAAATAATATTTCTACTCTTGTTATTCGTAATTGGTAAATAATAGAAGAAAAGACTTGGTAAGGTGTACTACCCACATCTGCCGCCAAGTGAAGGTTACCCGTACGGAAACCTTTTCGTGGCTGCTTGCGCATACTAGTGTTGTAGTCTTGATAATGGACAGCAGACAACACAAAAAAACACAAGCTTACAGGTATTGTAGCTCAGATAGATTGGAAAATATCCCAGGTGGAAGCTGTTTAATTTTGTTGCCGGACAGCCTTCTGCAAGAATAAGGTTAATTATTTTAACTGCGTATCTCATGACAACAACAATCAGTCAACCAGTTTAGTGGCAGCTAGGTTAGTCATCATCATCATCATCACTTTTATTTATACACGGTAAGAACAATCAGGCTAAATATACAATATACAATATCCCAAAAATGTTTACAAACTATAGAATTAACGGTAATAGCATTTCAAAGATGAATTTTGAAATAACTAACTAAATAAGATTAATTTACAAAATTAAAGTCTGTTTTCCTTAATGCCATGTTCGAGCTAGAAGTTAACAGTTTCCGAAAGACAGTCAAAGATTTTGCTTGTCTTACATCAGTGGACAAATTGTTCCACAGAACATCCCCGCTGTAGCAAAAGCTATATCTATAGTAATTGGTTCGTGGCAAGGGAACTGCAAGCTTGTTTTCAGAATCTGTAAGGTTATAAGAATTAAATAAATCGTTGTGTAGAATGAATTTTGAAGACATGTAATCAGGTGCAAGGCAATTCAAAGATTTATACACCATCACAGCCTCCCTTGACGACCATGAACAAAGTTTCTTCTGAATTTTCCTCGTTAAAAGGTAATTTTTAAGTGCACATATTGTTCATGCGCGTTCCATATTTGTAACAGTACATTAAGGCTAGAGTTTTGTACTTTAATTGTTATTTCCACCATTGTCCTTGTCTTTTAGCAATTATTTAAGCACGATGAAGGGACCCTTTTAGGGTTAATGCAGAGGCACCTTAAAACTACAACACCAGTAGCATAATACACGGGATGGTGACTTTTTAAAAGTAGACTATGCACGATCCAAGAAAGATTTCCAAGACTAAATTACGTAATAAGTAGAGTGGTACGGAACCAGAAAAACAAAGTCAGTTGTGTTTTGTAAGGGTTTGTGGAGGAAGGGAGGGATTCAGCGAACATAGGTAAGTTGACACTTACGCGAATTGCTTGGTTCCATTTTATCCTCTCCTTAATTATAGTGTAAAAAGTTTGGCGTTCTGTAAAATGTCTTTACGAGCTTATTTTTTCGTTGTACGACAAAAACTGCGAGATCTCAGTTTTTGTTCCATGTCGTTACTACGCTTAAAGGTCAGTACGGCATAAATTATTTTCTCATTTGGAAAAGATATACCTTTACATGTTATATAGCAAAAAAGTATAGTTTAAGATCTGAAATGATAGCATTTGCTTATGGATGCATTATAGAAACCGCGCTGAAAAAGACATAAAGCACGTACGTTGGAGCATTTCCTCTTTCATTTCGAAAAGTTCACTTCTTCCTGAAAGTCGGAAGCTCTTAGTGTAGTTGAAAGAAGACACCATAGTTCAAGGATAACTATAATATGAGTTCAGAAAACAACAGTATCGGTGCTCGTGTTTATTAGGTTTATGTACTAAGGGAGTGGAGAGTAGGAGTGAAGGGAGGTGTCTGCCCAAATCATCTCCATCTCTGTATTCTATTTTACTTACACCCTGTCTCTATGTTACTGTTAGTCATATTCAGTATCACTGTTCAAATCCATCATGCTTCGCATGCTAGTCCCGTTTCATTTTCCTTTTCGTGCGGTTCTGTGGTAATTTTCCGGTAGGTGCAGCTCAGTGAGGACATATGCTTCTGCTTTTCTATGCTTATGGTTGGTCTTGTTTCTTTAAGCCCTGTTATTCAAATGTCTTCATCCATCTACTGATTGCAGCCTTGTAATTGTTATAATATGTTTAAAAATAGGCAAGTGGGTGCTCTTCAGCCTTAGATTTTAAGGTTAGCAATGCATTGTGTGATTTAATTTGAAAGAGTGCTTCGACTCCATTTTCTTTCTTTTAGGAATTATTTTTTATTTTATATTTAAGGGTAATGGCAAAGGGATATTTAATACATTTATTTATATTATTGATTGACTTAAATGTAGGTGCTTCCTTCTTTAGAAGTCCATGAAAGATGATGTGAAAATTTATACAGTGCATGATGCAGGAAGTGCTGCTTAGAGAAAGAATGCTACTTTGACCTAGTCAACGTGAAGAAAGTCAGTTCAAGAAGTGGAGGGTGATGGAGATGGATAGGATGATATGGAGCTACAAGAGACTGTACCCAATACGAAAAATTTCTGAAGAATTAATTTTTTTTCCATCGACTGTATAAGTATATTTTTTTCATAGACTGTATATAAATATTTTTTTAAAAACCAGGTTGCAACTGCTTTGTACTCTTTTCTGTTTAATAAACATGTTATTTTTTATTACATTTTCTTAAAAAATAAACTTTTCCTTTTCATTGAAAGTACATGTATACAAATTATTAACAAATTCTATGTTTTATTTTTATTTGCCTGGATGGTTTCCATGCTACCCATTAGCTTCAGCCAAATTATGGTTGGCCAAGCGGTCTAGCTGCCCAGTCATAATAAGTTATAGCTGAGCAGCCACCCGCTTGGCCTCGATGACTGCATCTTTAATTTTTTTGGGCCTTCTCTTTGAAGCGTTTTAGTAAACAAGAGAAACAAAACTTAATTTGTTTCCACGTTTCAACACACAATTACATTTATATGGCGATTCACAAAACTAGTTCCGTATAACGACCTCTTCAGTTGATCGTCACAGTATTCAAAATAACATAAACTACTTAGCAATGCATGAAAAATAACCTCAAGTATTAATGAGGCTATTGGGTAACAACAGTCCTTCGGATGCAGAAGTAGTCCCATTCACTTTTTGAATTCATTAGATTAACTTCCCTAATTTTACTAATCAGAACAGACTTCGTGATTTGTCTTAACATCGTGTCAAATCCTGCTGTTCTTTTTGTATCTTACATCTTCTTTCTTCTATTTCCATTGCAGCCAGAGCACCTTTATTCTCTGTTTCATCCTCTGCGGACAACTGTAAAATACAGGACCCCAACCATTTTATATATCTACTACTATTAACATATCTTGGACTCTAAGATAATAAGATATGATGAGCTCATCAGCGCCTTAAGTTAACAAAATGTTGAAAGCCTTGTCTCATCAGAAGCTCAGAAGGCAATCAAGGAAATAGGTCAAGGGAGGGGAAGTCAAAAGCACAAAATATATAGCCGGCGGGCTTCGGAGACAGAAGTCTATTTCCACACTCGTGTCGACGCCATTATTGTACTATTTGGATGAGCTGTACGTGTCATTATGTTGTTTGAAGGTGCTTTTTTCTTACTACAATAATCTGGTACCTTACACTTTGGGACCATAACGCTTTCTGTCACAGGAGTTCTGTAGGGGCTAGCCATTTTGAATTTCACACTTCAAAGCATTGAGTAAGTACACTTGGATACACGGTTTCCATGAAAATATGGAAATTATATTACATTGCCTTGTATTGGAAGCAGATTTTTTACCTCTTCTTTCCTTTGTTACTTGAACTGCTAACGTTGCAAAGTTGGCAACGCGATTGTTTGATTGCGCTAGATCTTTATTTAAAAAAAGTAACGTTAGGAAAGCGTTCTTTCCACGAGCTTTGCTAACGCAAGTCAGCATTGAGTGACTAACGCCCAAAATACCTTTTCGGCTCTGCACAAATGTGGCTGGAAAAAGTGTACCGAAAACGATTGATTACCTCTGCCTTAAGAAAGGATTTATTACAGAGAGATTGACTAGATGCTAGGATATCTAAGTTAAGATATGAATTGTGCGATTTGAAAAAAGAGGACTGGTTTGAATTATGTGGCACTTGTGTGGCCTGCAAGGATGAAGGGGCAGAGGTTGGAGTTTAAGGAGAAAGAAACATGGTATGTGGATGAGGTGAAGAGGGTAAAAGCGATAGTAGGAACTGTTGTTTGGACTAGGACAAGATAATTAAAAGTGGAATACAAGCAATGGAAGAGTCTTCGAGGTAGAGATTATTTATAGAAGCAAAGAATGAAGAGGCAGGTTAGAGGCGGCCTGTTGATTGTGTCTGAGATTAGAGAGACTTTGAGGCTTTTCACGCGGGGCTTGTGACGGAACGGGATATGTTGCACGAAAAGGACTAGATAGCCAAAATACCCAAGGCAAGGGAGGATGAAGATAGTATGGCGTTCCAGAGGAAGTGCCGTGGGACTCGACTAATCTACATAATTTCACATCAAGAGAGGTTTCTTTGGAACAACGCGAGGTACTAAATTGCGGGGATGGCCTTGTACCTAGAAGATATGGTATTACTGGTGCAAGAGAGAGACAAAGAGAGGTGTAGCATCAAACAGAACTTCCTTTATTGCAATATTCTCATTAAATAATTAATTAACGCATCGTGAAGCGACCAGTAAAATACTCCGCCATGCTTAGGGACGCATCAGTGCACTGCAGGCTTTCCTTATAATTAGAATACACCAAAGGGGCCGGGACCGCTCCTCTCCGGGAGGCGGTTTTCTTTCGGAAAAAATTGTTTGGGGTATACGGTCCAGGACCTTTCGGCTCCGGGACCCGGGTTTTTGTTTAAAACCAAGTATTAGTGTATGCGTCCGGGACCGTTTGGCTCTGGGGGCCTGTTCTTTGTTTGGGTCGAATTTTTGTTGGTTCTCCTCCAGGAGTCGGTTTTCTTTTCTTTGGAACGAAATATTATTGTGTTTGCGGTCTGAGACCGTTCGGCTCCGGGAGCCGGTTTTGGTCATGTACGGTCCGGGACTGTTTAGCTTTGAAGGAAAAACGAGGCGTTGACGTTGTCACCGCTGCTCTTACTTCTGTTCGCAACGTTCTTCAGAAGCCGGAAACTGTGTATGACCTTAGGAGGCTTCTGCTTAGACACCCAGATTACTTCCAAGGTGATTCGACCCAGTTTTTTTGTTTGGGTACCATCCTACTTTGAAGCTCTCTAGTATCTCCACCTTTACTCTGATCCTAACATATAGCATGCATAACATATACATCAATCTACAACACAGCATAAAATTTTTGGCGATCGGAGTAAATGTCACGTGGTTATAGTGCCACGCCTCTTTGGGGTCTGAGTCGAAATTCTGCTGTTGCCGGCATTTTTGTCGTCAAAATCTATCGGTTACATATAGGGCGCATTAGTGCCTTGCGTTGAACAGAGTTTCACCAAAATAGCAAAGACCCGATGCGAGAAATTCAGCGGTTTTTAAATTTGTATAGGCAATAGCATGATTTGTAGTGATATTTGGCATAAATACCACGAGTGATATTTCAAAATTGTTATACGAAATTTGAGACAATTTTGAAATATCACAAGTAGTATTTATGCCTAATATCACGTACAAATCATGCTATTATTTGTTTATACTACTAGCCACAGAAGGTTTGTAATTTCCACATGTAGGTATTTCAAATTAAGCTGAAATAACACTGCTCTAAGCCAATCAAATTGCAGAAATTTCTCATGTAGAAGTATAAAGGTCATAATTTATGTGAAAATGATGAGCGAACTTTACACGATTATATCTAATAAACTATGAGATTTATCCCCTTTTTTTGGAGATCTTCATATCAAATGGGTCCTTGCAAGTCAGCAAAAAGCTTTAGGGCCGTGTAAATACGCGCGATTTCGAGCAATGCAAACATATAGGAATTATATTTTTAGCTATTTGTTGACGTTTGTCAGCGTTTCAGAGTCCTTCTGCATTTGCAATATGTCCCATCGATTGAAAACATTGCTGACGCGCCCTCCCATTGATTGTTTATTGTCGAAGGAGGCGTAGGCCCGAGTTTCAAGCGAGGTTTGGACCACAGATTTTTAACTTGATGTCTTTTGACAGCAACTGTCGCAGAGGAATGGATAGAAGCCTGTTGTCTCATTACTCGCCTTAGCCTACTCCGTATTCTTCAGGAGTTAATGTTTTCGCACAAACGATACAGATGGAACATAACGTCTATGTCTTTCCACCTTTCGTTTTTGTGAGACCTTTGTTGCGGTACTTTTTTGATCAACGCCCGAGTGTTTCGCTTTTACCGTCATTGTCCCTCTTTTACAACGGCATCGTTATCGGTGAGCAATACTCCAAGCTTTGGCAGTAGATTCTTTTCTTCTTGGGAGGAAAGGTGATCCGGCCGTATTGCTTTTCCCTTCCCGCACCTGCCCGGAGTTCATTGCTACAATCCTGGACAAAAGTCCTTGGGACAGTACTGAAATATTCATATTTTTCTGCTATTTTTCGGTTCCCTCTTTAAAACAGTGCAGCGTTTTCGAAATTTTCTTGCAGTTCTCCCTCCCCCACCCGATACAAAGTTGAAAACGGGAAAAAATTCTGGATACACGAGTCCAACATGGTTTGCAGGGTGAGGGGAGGGGTTGGACCTGTGTAACTTGGAAAACTCCCCAGAAATGCAAAAGTGTCCCAAGACTTTTGTCCATGATTTTATGATTAAAAAGGGACAGATCTACTCACAGGGACCACTACATCATATTTTTCTGAGTTAAACCGTAAAACTGATTAGTATTCAACTTTCGACTTCAAATGAAAAGTTTACCGGTGCGTGAACCTCAACGAATTGAACTAAAAAACACGAGAAAAATATACTGTAGTGATCCCTGTGAGTAGATTTCCACAAACGTGTGAGTCAACACGGTTTCCTTCAAACCTGCATTGTATCGATCGATCGTTTAGTAAAGTGTTCAGATCAGAACTGCGTTGCAGTTCGATCGAATAATCTTTGCTACCTGGTGATTGTAATCATGTTTAAATGTAGTTAAATTGAAATAAAAAGCTAACTGTCTGTAGTAGCGAAAATACTCTATCATGCCGTTGAACTTAGAATCGCAATTGCGAGGTTTTGATCCTCGTTCCTTTGACTTAAGAGCCCAATGCAATAACCACTTCGCCACATTGCCTGTAGTGAAAACTAGAGTAAAATTGAACTTAAATCCTGTGACGAAAAGTCTGGAATATGTAGCGAAATAAGCCTTCGCTATAAAACTGAAATCTGAGAGGTTAGAATACAGATCGACGGCTAATTCTGGAAGTTGTCTCTGTCAAGGCAATGTGTGTAGTTTGGAAGTTAGTTCCAAAGACTTTAAAATACTGAAAAAATGCTACTGACTGTAACAACGTGTGATATACTGTAAGAGACTGTCGTCACGCAATTCTTGATTTCACGATCGATGTTCGCTGTCTATAAAAAGTGTTATCAGCCATAACGTAGGCCCGGTAATAACCTCTGTGAGTGAATCATTGTAAAATAAACGTATCGTTTTAAAAAAGCTTTCCTTTAGATTGCTAATAAATCCTTATGTGTTTAAAATTGCAAAGTTTGGACTCGCTGTAATTGCGCGTGACCTCCTGTGAAGTCAAAAACTATTATAGTTTCACGATCGATGTTCGTTCTCCATAGTGCTATAAAAAGGTGTTATTAGCGATAACGTAGCCCTGTGAGTGAATCATTGTAAAATAAACGTGTCGTTTAAAAAGCTAGCCTTTAAACTGCTAATAAATCCTTGTGTGTTTGAAATTGCAAAGTTTGGACTCGCTGTAACTGCGCGTGACCCTCTGTGAAGTCAAAAACTATAAGAGATTCCAATCCTATTAAATGCGCAAAATAAATCAAGACAGAACACGTAGCTGCGTTTTGAAAACTCTTTATTACACAAGTCCTCTAACCTACTACAGCTTTAGTGAAAAATAGCATTTAAAAGTTAAAACACTGTGACTGTCAAGTAAACTCTCGCAAGCAGTGTTAGTCGTACACCATCTTAGGACCAAAGCTGCTTCCTCTTCTAGCCATCGCATTTAGCTGACGTTGCGTTAAATGAATGGGTTCCTCATTAAAGTTCACACGTTTCTCATTTCCGCTGTCTCTGTCCGGTGAGAGTTTTAATGTAGATGTATAGCCTGTCTTTCCCTGTTGTTTTCGCTGTGTTTCTTTAACTTGTTTTGCCACAGGATGTTTCTTCTGTATTTTTGTTGGTCTGTTGCGTTTAGCCCCTTGTGTCTGCCGCTCTACTTTGCGCTTTCGTGAATGTTTAGATTGTAGAGGAGATTCGCTTGGATTTTGAATTGTCGCCTCTAACTGCGGTTTGTTCTTTGCGGGTGTAGTACCCGTGGTTATCTTGGGATAACTGTGACAGTTTTCAAACACCTCTGCGACTACCTGTTTGTCTGAAGGAGTTTTGGGTTGATTGTCTATCAACAGATACCCATAAGGCTTTTCGGTTGCATTCACATAGGCACTCATAAAGTTCGATTTGTCTTTTGCAAAAATCCGTTCTGCTATTATATCCATCTGCTTACGATCACTAGGGCTACGAAAGAGGACCAAATACTGAGCATTCCTGCTGATATCAGTGTTGAATTTTCCTTTGGGAAACATATTTTGCAGCAATAATATCACACTCGCATTGCGATGTCTCCCTTGAGTGAATAACAGCGAAAGTAGTGGACTATCTGTGGCCTGGCTCATGAGGTCATCAAACACCAACACGTTGTTAAACTTGGGGTCAATTTCCCTTAGACCTTCGCTCAGGTCTGGTAAACCTTGGGCAAACTCTATCTCATCACCCAGCGTTCTTTGCAAAGTTGCATAGCAACGTTGCCATTGGTTATAAAACCAGTAAATACGCGTAGATTTCTTGCTAGGGTACTTGATACAATTCTTTGTTAGCAGCTGTTCAACAAAATATGTTTTCCCGCATTGATTCGGGCCTACTACCAGCATCGAGAACATGTGATTAAACTTAAAGTCCGGATAGGGTGTCATCTGTAAACACGGCCTTGCTTCGATCTTGGCTACTTTTCGTGGTTGCTGTTTAGTACCTTGATGCCCACTGGGTTGCTGTAATTGTGGGTTCATGCTCATAGGATATTGTGGCAGTCCTTGTAAAATTGGATGTGTATACAGCCCTTGAGGATGAACTCTTGGTGAAAAGGAGGGAGGCAATTGACGAGAAAATAACGCTGCCTTTAATAGCGGTTGTCGTTCCTCACTCGATAACTTATGCACTTGACGTAAATGATCTGCTAAGTAAAGCAAATCCTGTCTATAAAAAATAGGACACATGCGTCTGAACTTGTAGGGCATGTTAACGCAATGAAAACTTAACACACAATGATCGTAACACAAGAGTGCTCGTTGTCTATTTATAGTATTCGGGTCGATGTAGGTCGATGTAGGCCGGTATAGGACGATGTAGGCCGATAAAGGACGATGTAGGCCGGTATAGGCCGGTGTAGGCCGATGTAGGTCGATGTAGGCCGATGAAACCACGATGACTTTAAACTGCTTAGAACTTTACGATAGTGACACACATTTTATTCCAATTTTATCTGCAGACTTTTTCCGCACGTTACAAAATATGTTGCAGACTTTTTCAACGCGTAATGAAATTAACTGGCAGAGTTTTACTGCATTCTTTTTTACTCCTCATAGAAAGAAATCTTCATTAGCAGTCCTTGATCCAGGTTTTGTTTCATGGTTAACTGGTCCGCCAATTCTTCACTGATTTTGTCCATAGTGTTATAAGACCATTGATCTGGGGTACATTCACACGTATAGCTCACTTTGCTGTGTTCCCTGGAGGAGGTCTCTATTTTGATGAGAGAGGTCTTGGGTGTTTTTCTCTTCTCAAGGATGGCATTCAGGCCTTGATACAATGGGTAGACGACTTCAAACACTAAGTTGCGGTCCCCTTGTTTGCTAGGTGTCTGTCGCTTTAGATCCACCACATACAAATCTGTGTCTCCAATTTTGGTATAAGTGGCTTTAAACTTTGGATAATCTAGAGCCAATTCCATCCAGGAGAGTCTATCCTCGTTCTTAGCCTGGCGTTCTCTCTGCTCACGTTCAGCTTGCATTTCCTCTAGATCTCTATCCCAATCTCGCTGTTATGCGGGAGTCCAATCGTCATACCCTCCTATCCACATGATGATTTGAGATAAATGATAGATAGAATAGCACACCCCTTTGTCTTATACCTCACCTCAGGCTTTAAATAGAATGGATTTGTGTCTATCATTATCAGTTGTACGTTCGATTGCCTGGAGGTAACATGTCTGTTATGGGTGGTTCTGTAGAAGCACTTTCTACCAAGACTGGTAATGAACCCACCGAAAAAACTATGCCTGCCAAGACCAGGTTGAAGGGTTATCGACAAAAACTGATGACGATCAAAGCTAGAATCAAGTATCGAGAGCATACCCTCAAAGGGTTCAAAAAACATCTCAAGAATGGTACGTTTCCGCAAAGAATGAAATCTATAAAACCATACCCAAAAATGAGTTCCCCCGAAGCTCAAGCTATCGTCAATGCTGCCTGTGATCAAGTGCAAAGTGTCATTTTGGATCAAATGATTCAAGAAGAAGAGAAGAAACTCTCTCAAGATCAAGACAGTTATCAAACTATGAGGAAGCAACAGGAAGGTGATCGTCAGCAGCTCAAGGCCCCTAAAAAACCCAAGAAACCTACAGTGGCTCAACTCCAGCAAGAGCTCGCAGACTTGCAGTCAAAATATACCCAACTTTGTAGTAAATTAGAAAACAGTCAGTGAATAAAACACACCGTGAAATCAAATCATGACTTGTTTTTTATTGATCTTGCTCACTAGCTGGTTACAATAGGTGCGAAAATTTATACAGCAGTAAAACGTAAACGTCCTCCTTTATACTCGGTCTTCAAGTGAATCTTGTATTTTTTGCCATAAACCATAGTGTTTTCTTTAGGAAAGTAGATAGAGATGTACCATCGACCCTCCATGTTTCTTGTTACTGGTGGATTTAAATGCTTGACTGTAGGTAGATACTTTACAAATCCTGAGGATGAATCGACTGAAAATAACACTAGACCATTCCTCGTCATGCCTCTGTAGGTCCCCTGCAAGCCCTGCTATAAAAGACGACGAATATAATAATTCACTTCTTTTGCCTTGGGATCAATGTTGTCGATGCATTCCGAACCTACAAACGTGCGATTGCCGTTGATCTTGTTTTCTATCATAAAATGTTCCTTTAGTCCCATCTGACCACATGGGCAAACATTATACTCCCCTGGTGCAATTGGTCTTGATTCCACAAAAATCCACTCATTCAGGAAGTCGTCACCCTCACTTAAATGTTGCAAATGCAGATGCAAATTCACGTTCTGCTCTCGCATTTGATCTTGTCTTTCCATATTAACTCTCAAGCTATGACTACGTTACACAGGTTGATGCCAAGATGCAATGATTGGAAAAAGAGAAACTGTCTAAGATTTATACTCAAAGTGATCCCCAGAGATTGTCTGTATACTTAAGCATGGAATTCTTTCACTATGACGTTGTCAGGCAGGCTTGAGCAAGTCTTTTGTTCGCTCCCAATGACGTCAACCACTATTGTGTGCAGAGATTAGTCTGATGACGTCAATCGCTATTGTTGTTACCTCTATCGACGTCATGACGTCAAGGGCCATTGTTCTCGTGCATGAGTGTGATAACTAATTTAAATTCCATGCACCGTGATTGTATTTGGGTCATCAGCCATTTATAGCTTAACCAATCCAGCATGGCTGAAAATGATCGTGATAATGACACAGTCCATGGAAAGAAAGCAAAGATGGGAATATTTGTGAGCACCCCTAGACATCTTGTTAAAGGTAGAGGTAGTGGAACTACTGCTTGCAATGAAATATAACAACGTGATCTCATCGGGTACCCATGATTTGTAATCCAACGTTGAAGTGCTCGCAATAAAGCATCACTCATAGACATCAACAAACTTTCACGCCAGGCAGCGGCACGTAGTTGTTGAATACGTAAATCCAATTGAATTTCCTCCACAGAATCGTTGTTACCTACCACACGATCCGCTAATTCCGTCAAGTCTACAAAGATAACCGGGTTGTAAATATCATAGCAATGATAACTGGACAAACGTTTGTCTTGCCAGTACGAAAATTGCTCTAAATCTTGCATGGACACTGACTGCATCGTGACTGATGTGATCACCTCGCTCAATCGTTCCACACTTTTATTCATTACAAAACCCTATTCCCTTGGGATAGGGTTAGAGTGGAGACTGAGCATAGGGGCAAGGGACTGGGTAAACGGCTAGAATGGAAGGTCTGTGTAAACTGTTAGAATGGAAGGTCTGTGTAAAGGGTTAGGTAATCAGCCACACAATTTCTTCACACACGCTTTTATTGAATCAAAAAAATGCTTGTCTTAATTTACATTATTTCTTACATTTCTATGCGCACATATCCAAAGGGATATGATTTTCCTGTTGATTTGTCCACTACACGCTTATCCCAGTTTACACCAAACACTTTGACTAAATCTGTTAATCCTACTGTTTTGTGCGTATTATCTCTTACAAAGTGGTCTTTGATTTCAATCGCCATAGCTCTTCTCATTCTTAATGGATTGCATAATTCCTGCTTGATGTGATGTAACATGGAATCACAGTTCAATACCTGGTTGATTGCATAAGAACTCTTTGTACCTTTATTCTTACATTCTGACTTTCCACCTGCAATTTGATAACTATACGATTTTGGACCTGCTGATCCAAACTCTACAATGGTGTCTCCTTCTAATTCGTCTGTCATTTGCCCTAAGAAAATGCCTGTAGGCACAAATGGCTGACCTTCTTTCCAGGTGTAAATGATCGAGTCGGTATCATAATACAAGACTTGTTCCCCTAACTTTTCTAATTCGTCATACAGCTTCAAGCGAGCTAAAGCGGTTGTGAAACTAGCTATGAAAATATTTGTTTTCCCTCCGCTTTCACAGGCATCTTCTTTCTTCATCACGCTTACTTCCATCACATCATCATTGAAAATACGAGTTTCTTTCACAATAAGTGTATCATCATTTAACACACGGAACCAAGTGTCAATGTCTTGGATGGCAATGGTTTGAGTTCGACGTTCGTTTTCACCAAATTTGCCCCAGAAGCTGGAAATACAAAGAGGGAAACAATCAAACGTCTTTTTAATTGTTATTCTTAGTCCTCATTTTTATTTTATAACTACCTGTTCAGCATAAGTTTCGACAGCTGTTTTCGTCCTGGGTTTTTGGCTACGTTGTCTAACTTGATGCCTTCTCTTACTTGAAAATCGCTCACATACTCGTCTTTTTTCTCTTCTGTATCACAATGACTTGGCCAACCGCTCGCCTCTGTCTTGTACTTTAACCAGGTGTTGACATAAGGAGTAAATAACCCCTCTTTTTGTTGATCTTCAGGAAAATGCCAGACTTCATGAATTTTTCGGATACGATATCCCTTCTCCACTGCTTTCTGCAACTCCGGGGTACACCATGTACCTGTCATTGTTCGCTCTTTGTCTGTGTGAGCACACATATTGGTCCGCTCAAACCAGGGACGATCCAATTGATCCTCTACACATTTCGCACACAAGGGAAACATGAGTTTACCATTCAGCTTCACTGGAAGTACTGGGTGTAGCAGTTTTTCTGGGGCAATTACGTCAACTTTAGCTAGACCAAAGTAATTGTGAATGTTGTTACTCTCAGGGTTTACTATAATAGTAGGATGGCCAGTAGGATACGTTCCATACTTGTTGATTGTTGGATACAAACTCGTGAAATCTTCATATAGAATCTGCTCGTTGTCCTCAGCTTTGTGATAACATTTTACCAACCCTGTTCTACCCCCATAAAATGCATCACGTGGATCAAGTGGCGAAACCCACGTCATGGTCTTTATCAGCTCTTTCAGGTCATTGTTGTTGTTGACTGCTTTTCTAAAGTCGCACTCCCAGATTTCTATCACCGTGTAACCTGCTGCGTGTAACAAGTCAGTTTTTCTAAGTGTTGCTTGATACATTTCCTCCACGGTGCGATCCGGGTGATGAAAGGTCTTTTTGTGGCGACCGTTTGGCTTACATCTCTTGCAGCCATGAAATTCACAGCTGTGAAATTCATAGACGGTTTTGGTGATGGGATCATAACCATCCACTTTCACTTTCCCCCTCTTTACTTGGATCACTTGTTCTCCACCATTGCGTGCGTGTTTGATACGATTTCCACCCAGTTGTTTGTCTTGGTAATACAGCCATTGAAATGCGACTTTACTCTGACTCGTTTTCAGACCTCCCCAACCATGTAAAGGTTCTACGGCAATGGTTTTGGGTTGCATTTGATGATTTCGCCAAAAGTAGTGACACGTGGAGGCAATTGTGATACACTGTAAAAGAGGGTTGAACCCAGCATCACGTTTGGTGTCCTCTGCAAATTTGAGACAGCCTTCTTTCATGAGTTGGACATCGCTTTTGCAATACGATAGTAATTCATTGCGAAAGTTCCAAACCTCTCCTCTCAATACTTCGTTTGCATGCCAAGTTTCACATTCTTTTTTCTTGTCTACCTTCATATGTTTGGTGTCGTAATAACTAAGGTCTGGAATCGTGCCTTCATACTCTAAATTCTCCAACTTGGAAAACTTGTGAGGAAACCAGCCTTTTTTCAACTCTGTTAGTCCAAAGGTCTTTGTGAAATTGGTCAGCGGCATATTCAGGAAGGAGAGAGAGTCTTTAAACACAAGATTTCTGTGCTTGAAATGTAAAGCTTTGGTGCCCGTTGCCATGATTTCAGTCACTTTCAAGTTCATCTTGTAAAGCGCATCTATCATAAAACAGCCATCAAAACCTTTCAAATTGTGAAAGAAAATACATAGCTCTTTGGTGTCTTCTTCCTTCTTATCTTGATTAGACCAATCGATCATGGTTTCAATGAAAGCTTGGATACACTTGGTACCCCAATGATGATAAATAGTGTCATCGTCATGTCTTGCATAACAGATCAAAATAGGTACGAATGTGTTGCTGCTATCCAGTAAACATTCCACATCAGCAAAGATCATGATTGTGCTTGGCTCCCGTTGTGACGTTAAATCTTCTTCTTGTTTTTGGTTTCTTCTCACTTCACGATCTACCACGTCCTGTGTAATAGCCTCCAAGGCTACACCCCTTTCTTGCAATTGCTGTATCGCTCTTTCACATAAATCGTCTAATCGTTGCTGTTCTCTTCTTCCCATTATTTCTTCCATAGGACTACCATTGTTGATAGCATTCAATTCGTCAACCTTTCTTTTACGTTGTTTCATCAAATCATCAATTACTTTCTGTTTAAACTCATCCTTTGCATCCTCTTCTCCATACAATTCTGTAGAGTTTTTCTTTCTCTCTTTTCTGCTTTTGAAATTCTTTTAAGGTGCGTTTAAAACATTTTTCCTCCTCAGATGTGATGAAACATTTATGTTCGTAAATGTTGACATACTCTAAGCAATGTTTACACATAGCATGAAGACATTTGTGGGATGTGTCTTCTTTTACTTTATATGTCACACCACAATCTTTGCATTTACGATATTGATCACAAACACTTATCATTTTCACTCTGTCTGAAAGATCCTCGTTCAACTCATCTTCAATTAATTGTGTCATCCTTTTTAAAGATGGGTCTTTATAAACTTCTTTGATCAGGTGATTTTGAAAACAGACTTCACCATAAAACTCACGTCTACAAATGATACAACTTCTATCTGGTTTTACCCCAAAGGTAAAATCTATACAGCCTTCGTCGTCATCCGTCTTTCTTCTTAAACAACCAGGGCAATTCCGCGCTTCACAATTATGATGGGCGCTATTTTCTGTATTGTATCCCTTACAGCAGCGATAACAAAAGTAGCTGCGATTCATGAAGCCTGGGATTGAATACAGACCATCATAGTGAGCTTTCAAATCTCTTTTTTCATCTTCATGCACAGATTTCACTATAGCAATGATCTTCTTAGTTTCTTTAAATGCGTCACCTTTAAAAATCACGCCACCTCTACAAGCGTCTACCACAATTATTCTGTAGCCTTGCGGACCAAGGTAGTCTTGGAATTTGTCTATTTCCTCCAAACCACAAAGACCTTCAGCTACACCTGCTTCGTCATGTAACCTCTTAGCTTCTTTGAGTTGTTGTGAATTTTTTCCACGATCTTTATGAATATTTTCAAAAGTGTTGTGTTCACCAGCTTGACGTTTGGCATATTCACGCATCACTACAATGGCTCTTGCACAACAGAGGGAATCTTTGTTTTTGATTTCACAGACACATCTAGATTCTTTCACTAAGTGACTCCAAATTTTCTGACCTGGACCACCGCCTGCTCGTTTACCTCCTTTCATCTCAGGTCGGGTGAATAAGACTGAGGCTGAAAACCCTATATTATTAGTAATGAACTGCGCACTGTTTAAAACATTGAAAAGTTTCTGCAACAAAGCTTGTGCATACGCGGCTCTCCCTGTGAAATCACCCACTGGTACGCCCCAACTCTCTCCAGTTAAACCCTCTTTTCTGTGTTCACGGCTTCCTATTTGCAATGTCATCCAATGGTTATCTGGGATTTTGAGGTCTTCGACCAGCTTGTCAATTCCAACTGCTATGGCATGTGTTGCTCCAATATTCAAATCTTCATTTTCTTTAAGTCCGCGTTTTTGATCTAACGTGAGAATGAACTTCTGGTTCACCACGGTATTTTTCTTCCAACGTTTGGCTGGACCCAATTTCTTGAATTCAGCTACATAGAGTGGATCTGGACCACCACCGTATGTGTCAGTGGAGTCTTCTGATTTATCAGCTACCTCTTCCTTAGAAACTTTTACATCAGATTTGTTATCTCCTTGATCAGCCCCACGTTTTTTACCTTTAGTAACTTTTACACCAGATGTGTGATCCCCTTCATCAGTCTCGTGTGTCATTCCACGAGTAGTCACAGCCCCGCCTGTCTGTTCCTCATTACCTAATCGAGGTACCTTTCCGTTTTGCTGCTTCAGAATGGAATTTTTTAACGTGGGCAGTCAGTTTGTCCTTCCTCGAAAACAACTTGTCACAGTGTAAACATGCAACTTTCAAATTAGTTCCACAATATTTCTTATGACGACAAAAGTCAAATCTGTTCTTATACTTCTTGCCACACTTTGGACACGGTCTCGGATAAGTAATCGGCATGGTGATAGCTGTGATCAGCACAACGTATCGTAATCAAAATGAATTATCCCAGAGTTGTCCCCTTTTTATACGCTATTGTAATCTAAAAAGATGACGCCATCAACTAAAATAGAAACAAATTCTGCTGAGTCAGAAAATCAATGTGTGAAAACGTGCTCACTGTCATGACCAAGACATTCGATTCGAGGGATTAATCTAAAAGATGACGTCATCATCTAAAAATAGAAACAAATTCTGCTGAGTCAGCAAATCAATGGGCGAAAACGTGCTCACTGTCATGACCTAGACAATCGACTCGAGGGATTAATCCATCTACATTGAAACCTAACGTACAATTCACCCTACTACTTTTTGCGCGACCACTCTATTTAACCCTAATCACCGCCCTCAATGGAGTTAACCCTAAGCACTGCCCTCGATTGATTTAACCCTAAGCACTCCGCTCGACTGATTTAACCCTAAGCACTACCCTCGAATGATTTAACCCTAAGCACTACCCTCGACTTGTTAGAGTAAGACAATTCGCCCTAATTATGGCGGTCTAAACACTTTACTCAATTTGTTGGTTTAGGCAATTCGCCCCATTTACGTTCGCCACAATTTGTTACCCCTTTGTTGCCCCTCAGTTGTCCCCTCATTTTTGTCCGTCTGTAGACCCCTATCTTCTTCTACAGTCGCCAGTCAGGCCAGTACTCAATATGAGCACGAACGTCAAAAATCCAGTAGGCTTGGTAGAGAAAATAACGTCTTCCAAAAGATAGAACGGCCGTGAAAAAGAATTATTAGGACAGAAGACAGGTAGATTTTGTGTCCATTCTCCTGCATTGTTTGAATCCACTTATTTAAACTTCCTTCTCTGTGTGGATCTCCTAGGTTTAGTTCAAGATTCAGTCTTGTGTCTTTCCCATAAAAGATGGTGATTGGCCAATACTCCTCAGGACTGTGGTATGCTACTCTATTAAACATAGCCTCATCATTAACAGTGTTAAGTGTCAGTGCAACAGAGTCTTTGCCACCAGAATTTCGTCCATCGCCATAAATTTTCCACCATTCACTTTCAGGTAGCCACCAGTACAGATACTGTAAAGTTTCTCGCAGTCGTTGAGGATTAATTTGCCATCCAGAATGAGTCCTTTCAGGTTTCCAAAGAATTTCAAATTCTTTCATGTACTTGGCTTTGACTCCATTCACCTTTCTTTCAGAATCCAAAACCCTGGTAACTTTCTCCTCAATGCACGTACAATTTCTGTCGCACTAGAAGTGTCCTGAATGTCTAACACGTCAGACGCACTCAAGTGGTAGTGATAAGGTGCAGACTCCACAATGATTGTATCATAAACAGTCATTCGTTTTTGAGGATCATGTGCTTTCTTTGCTAAGGCTAAAATGTCCTGCGGTGTAAGTGAGCCATCCCAGTCTTCATCTTGTATCAGTGAATTTGAAGAGCTACATGTAGATGTAGTCACTGAGTGTGCAAGTGCGGAGAGAAAATCCTGCTTGCTGCCATGATGTATAGTTTTTGCTAACTGTACAAGTTCTTCTTTCTGCTGGCTCAACCTTCGAACTACAGCTCTTGACTTATACATCCGCCCTTTTGATTCTTGTTGTTTTTGAATGCTTTCCTGTATTTGGAGAAGGGTTTCAGTTGAGATACCTTTGGACTTAGATGTTATTGCAGGTTCTGGTGGGGATTGACTGGATGTTGGAGTGCTTGACACTGCAGTAGTTCTTGAATGATTTTCATCACATGAAGCAAGTGGGTCAGGTTCTGGGAGTTCAGGTGCAGTAGTGGCAAAATTAACCAGTATGTCTATTAACAGACACCGCAGGTTTCTTGCAGCTGTGACATCCTCTCCTTGCCTTGAACTTACGCAAGTGAATAGTGCCAACATTGCAGCTTTGCAAGATATGTGGGTGCCAAATTTTGATCCACTTTTGAACAGATATTCATCCCCTCCCCTCACCCTCGGATACATGCATTATTTTGGTGTCACAAAAATATTTTTTTTGACAATGGCGAATTTCAGAAGACGTTTGAAATACCCTTAAGTGGATAAGCAATGAAATAACGATGAATGGCAGCAGTATACTTTTTTTCGTCTCTCACCTATCGCTGTTTATTTATAGATTTAATATAGATTTCATAGTGAAGCATCCGTTTCTCGGTAGGAAACACTTCAATTTCAGTTGTTATGATTTACCCCATCAGCTCTATTTATCGCTGTAGACATTTTTTTGAAAAATCTTAGCTTATGACTTACCGTGCTTTTGAAGCAGCTGATCCAGATCTTTGTATCCTTGTTTTTTCACGTGTACCTTTACTCCCAGAACAAAGAGCAGCGACTCGTCGATCTTGAAGAATTTTTTCTCGCCTATTAGGATCGGCTTAAAGTTTTCCGGCCAAGAGTTATCCATTCATTCAATCATAACAGTTATTCGTTTCTTCAGAGCAATCAAACTATGCAAGCGTTTCTACAAAATTATTTCAAGGAATGATAAACTCTGCAAGTTTTGATCTATCGATTTCAGCTCTTGTTTGATTTGAGATATTTCCGGTCTCGCGAGTTGTCATGCAGATATTGCGGTGAACCGACCAATGAATGAGGTTTCGCTGTGCGCTGTATATTTCGGGCCCGGGAGTCACGTAACCAAAACGCGAGGTTTCGTTTAAGGTCTTTAACAATTAAACTGAAACTCAAGCGAAAACGTAAAAAAAGTGAAAATACACTCTTATAAATCTGTGTCATTCTTTAAATACATTCACCGCTTGCTTTGTTTGAGTCGTTCGCTCTTGATTGCAGAGCGCAGTGTTTGATAATACCGAAACACTAAATGGCCGGCAGTCCCATATTCTCGGTAAATTTCACAAAGTCGAAAGATTCTAGCTAATCTAAACTATCATATGTCGATTATGACAAGTCAAGCGATCCTGAAATGCTTTATACATCTCAAGTCTAGTGTTTGGTTTACGCTGGGCACAGAAGACGAAACCGTGTTTTGTGTTTTGTTTCTGCTCGACTGCCGGTCAAGGTTTTCAAAACACTAAATGGCCGGCAGTTCTATATTCTCAGTAAATTTCACAAAAGCGAAAAATTCCAGCTAATGTTGACTTGTCTTAATCGACATATGATAGTTTAGATTAGCTAGAATCTTTCGATTTTGTGAAATTTATCGAGAATATAATATACGACTGCCGGCCATTTAGTTTTTTCAACACCTTGACCGATTACCGGCCATAAGGCCACAGCGTATAATAAATACCTTCCGCAGAAATGCGTTAAACGCGAAACTATTTTCGAGGCAAGGTAGAACTGAATAAATAAATAACACTGGAGATCAGGTATTTATAAGCTTTAATCGACTTCAAATTTATCAGGCTTGTTAACTTTGTAACAGGGTGCGTGACCTAAAATATGTTACCGCAACCAGACTTGCCGCCTCGCTTTCTAAGACCTGTAAGCATTCCCGCAAAGGCCGCAAATTTTAACAGGCAAGTCCGAGTATTTAATGGAGAAATTTAATACTCATCAAATGACAATGGGGATTAAAAAGTTAATCAAGCAACAAAATTTGAAACAAAAGAAAGATATCGCACCTAACTCAAAGGAGTTCCGCTCGTGGTTTCTTCGGAAGGTAATCGACAATGACAAGAACAATAGCCTGAATATATGAATACTTAATAACCCCAAAATTTGGGGTACACACTTAAATCGGCGTGAAGTTGTAATGTAAGCCACGTGAATAGCCGTCCCTGTCATTTATACAACACAAAAATGCGACAGGAGCTGTAAATGCAATTGTGATGTAAGATAAAAAGCGGTTGTTTCATAATACGTCTCAGGTTTCGTTGCAAAACAGTTTTTCGCTGACTTCTAGAGAATTGTACCGGGTCATTTTTGGTTTGAAAGTGTTGCTAATATGTATATGTGTTTATTTGCTATCAAAAATTACGTTGCGTGATATCTGTCACGAACTAAGTAAACAACCAAGCGAGTTTACTTTCACCATAAGCTAGAGGTCCGATTTTATTGCTCACACCAGGAGACCCCTTTTCCATGGTAACGAACGAGCTTTGTATTGCGGTCAGGCGCTCAATGTCCGCTCAATGCGGTAATTAGTTTTATTATATATGTACTGAGATTTACTGCAAAATGAATATGTCAAATAAAAATGATGCGTTGCAGAGTACACGCAATCTGATTGGTTGTACGATTTTTCTCACTAGTGAAAAATACCGTATGACCAATCACAACCCGCAGACGAAAGTTTTCACTAGTGACAAAAATCGTATCGATTTTCCCGCCTTTCACTGACGGCGTCACTAGGCAAAAGGAAAACCATGGCGTCTTCTTCGAGCAATTCAAGGTTTGCAGATATAACTTCAGTAGAGGAATTTATTGAAGGACAAGAAAACGAAAACACCAGGAAGAAAACTGAACAGAATGTTGCTTTGCTTAAGGAGTTTTTGAGGCTAAAAGATGAGTCAAGGCCTGTAGAAGAAATTCCCCCACACGAACTGAGTTCATTCATCAGCGAATTTATCATAACAGTAAGAAAGAAAGAAAACAACGAAGATTACGAACCCACTTCCTTGCGTGCTATGATGGCCAGTTTTGAACGGTATTTAAAGAAGAAGAATTACGGCTACAGCATTATGAGAGACGTCGAGTTTGAAAAAGCACGAACGGCATTAAAATCAAAACAAAGAGATCTCAAGAAGAAAGGCAAAGGCGATAAACCAAACGCTTCAGTTCCCCTCACAGAAGACGACATAAAACTGCTGTATGACAAAGGATTGTTAGGAAAGTCAACTCCTGAGGCTCTACTGAATACAGTTTGGTTCAACAACACAGTCTATTTCGGTCTCCGTGGTTGTAAGGAACACAGAGACATGTGTTGGGGCGATGTGCAACTACGCCAAACTACAAATGGCGAGGAATTTTTAGAGTATACTGAGAGACAAACTAAGACTCGAACCGGAGAAAATCCCAGAGATGTCAGGCAAATAAAACCGAAAATGTTTTCGGTTCAGGGAAGTGAAAGAGATCCCGTCACTGTTTACAAATTCTACGCGGAGAAAAGACTGTCGGAAATAAACGACAACAACGCGCCATTTTATCTAGCAGTAAATAACTGTAAAAAACAAGATTCTTCTAAACCATGGTTTAAAAAGTCAGCCGTTGGCGTGAACAAGCTGAATTCGTTAATGAAAAAAATGGCAGAAAAAGCCAGGCTGGGGCCCAATGTAAAGAACCATAGCGGTCGCCAAACAATGATCCAAACTTTAACAAACAACGACATCCCAGCGACAGATATTATTCAACTGTCGGGACATAAAAATCTTCAAAGTGTGACAAATTATTCTGTAGTTTCTGAAAAACAGCAAGTTAAAATGTCTCGTACTTTAAGTGAACTGATGTCCGGGAATGTGCATAGCTTAGAGAAAACTAATTCATCTCAAGTTGGAGAATGCTCCACTGATCCTTCAGCTAGCTCGGCGGGTCGCTCGGCGGCAGATCATCACCAACAAGCGATGTCGCTTTTCACGGGCGCTGTTATTCATGGAGGTCAATTCAGCATTTCTATTAACAGCCTCAATCAATCCCCGAAGTTGGCAATCCAAGAAGTTGAGGTAAAGTCTTCTCCAAAGAGGTACAAAAGGCTAAAAGTACTGGACTCTGACTCTGATTAGAATGCATGCATTACTATAATTAGATTTACAAAACAGTCAACTTTTTCAAATTTTATATCTTAGGTACGGTTTTGAACGGCGATATTTAAAGCTGAAAATTTTCATTGTTATTTAAAGTTAAAGAATCGTTTAAAAGTAGACTTTGTTCCACTTTCTTCAGAGTCATTGAATAACTTTAATGTTGTAGGAAGTTTTGTACGTTCAGTTTGCTCGAATAAAATCATTCGCAACTCGTTGTGGTCTTTGTGTTGATTTCACCGCGCAATTGATAGTTGTTAACATTATTTTGTAATATCTCAGTACATATATAATAAACAAATTACCTCATGGTTGGTTCGCTTGTACGATTTTTATTCACTCGTTGTGAAGAATCGCAAACTCACTCGTTCGCTGCGCTCACTCGTTCGTTTTCGATTCTTCACAACTCGTGAATAAAAATCGTACGCACTCACCAACCATGAAGTAATCTCTATTTTCCTGTCTAATCAGAGCTGCAAATCACTGCAGTGCCCTTTACCTATTGCTAATTGTAAGGAATACAGGTATGTTGTATTTAAATTATTTTGATTCATTAGTTAAAGGTCAAATGAACCAAAGATTCGACATTTTTTATTTTAGTTCAATTCTAGTGAAATATGTTTAATATGAACCGAATAAACATACTATGAAGTTTCAGCTCAATTGAAGCAAGCATCTCAGAGATATTCGCAATTAAAAATTGTTATTTTTTGGCCCTTATCTTCGTAGAGCGGTCGGAAAAATTGTCGGTAAAAACAGCTTGTGACGTCAATGTTGGTCAGGTGAAAAAAAGCGGGAAATTCAAAACAGTGTTTTTCGAGTCGACTTGGCGCACAAATTGTGGTGGTTTGTGCGGCCATAAACCTGGAAAGAACAAGCAATTTGTCTTCAAAACTTGCAAGCTGTGGTTATTACCTTATTATTTAATTTTCTCGAAGAATACATCATAGTTAAACGGCCTTAAACGACAGCATTAATTTCCTTGCGCTGTACTGGAAATGTGCGTGCCTAGGTCCGATTTTTTTCAAGATGTATTCACAAAATGTGTTCACATAGAGAAGTTTCTGGATATATAAGGTCCGGAGCTCCACTGTGGACACAAAAACAAAATATCTTTGTATAATGATTTGCCCAAAGAAATTCACGTTTGCCCACAATGTGTAGTCATTGAACTTTGTCGCACTCGAGCTGATATTTTAAAACCCACGCTCGATCGGACACTTGTGCTTCGCAGAACACTAAATTATAAACAAAATCCTCAATGTAGAAGTTCTGGCGTTGATATGTGGGCACAAAAAGAGTTAATCTTTATCTAGCAAAATCTTCCCCAAAATTGGTTTCAAAGCAACTACATTTTTTTAAACTTGATCGTTTCGCGCAGATAAAGTTTGCTTTGTGTTGTCACGTTGAACATGCATAACACTTCTCAAAAACCAAGTAAGATTTCCTTCAAACAAAGTTGACTTCTCTCCAGTTATGTATATGATTTAATTACTGACTGAGGTCACTTTAAGGACCGTAGACGCCGCTTTAAGCTCGCAAAGAGAGGCGACAAGTAAAGAACAATTCCATCATGCATAAAATTCAGCTTAAGTGAACTAAAAAAAGCTTCAATAAGGTTGCAAAACAACAAATTTCCACTCCAAAAACATAAGGCTTAAGGCTCGTATACCTGCTGACAATGAAGAAGTGAATTTTCTGTGCGAAATAACCTACCTAAAGATCTTATTTCAAAAGATCAGTTGCAAGCTTCGCACCCAAGCCATGATTCACCATTTAGCTATTTTTAAAAACTGGTCCATGCGAGGGTCTTCATTCAAGCAAATTAAACTCAGCAAATTGAATCATTAGAAAGTACAGAAAACTGCACATAAGGGTTTGTTTTGCTCGCTTCAGTCAAATCCAGCTCCAGCAATTGTTTACGGGCAAAGAGTCAACTGTTTTGAAGCCACTGCCGGCAGTTGACGTTCTCAGCTACTTCATAGCGAGTGAAAAGGAAAATTTGCGTACAGAAAGAAAACAAAACTACGTACCTAAAAATGAAAAAGAAAACAAAATACTCTGACTATTATTACTTGAGCAACGGAAAAGTGATCGAAGTAGTCTGTTCTTGTCGAATAAGCTTGCTAGCCTTCTATAGTTCCGAGGAAGTTTTAAGCGCTCAAGTTTATTCACTCGCAAGCGTTAGCATTACGGTTCTTTGACATTAGACAAGGATAAAGCTGGTTCTGCAAAGGTAAATGAATCTGGGCATGTAAAAAACTAACCGTAACAACTAATAACAGAATACAAGCGGGTTTTAATTCAACCCGGCGAAAGAAGGCGAAGCACTAGACACAAAATCAATTCACAAATCGAATGCGCAATTGTCAGAAAAATACAAACCTCTTTGGAAATGTTCAAAACGTTTTATTCCTCCTCAGACTGACGGAATGATCTGTTTTTACTCTAACATTGGTTGTTCTGAATCCAAAGTAATTTTCAAGTGACAAAAAAACAACAACGACAACAAAAACAAAAAGCCTTTACAAGGAGCAAACGTTCACACCTCGTGTATTTCATTCAGTCTCAGTCAGAACTCTCACAGAACGAGACAAACAAACAGGCGATAAGGGATGCGCAGAACGTTTTTCTGCCCTGAAAGACCAACATTGACGTCATAGTCTCCAGTCTATCACGTGGCCATTTCAGAAACGTTTTCGTGAAGTCTTCGGAAATGCTCGGATTTTGATCTTTTATCTTCCTTTAAAGGCTTGGGAAGAAAAATCTTTACCCAAATCTCACTTAGGATGGTTCTTTTTAGTGTTTGGTGAAGGTAAAGCGACAAAAGAAAATATGTCAATTTTTTGGTTCATTTGACCTTTAAATAGTTATTTGTTTCCAAAATAACTAGTTTTGTTAGTGAAAATTTTATTGTACCTTTTTGACTGTGTAATTTTTGGTTGTTGACCAGTTATACATGCAAGCTGAAATAATTTGTGGATTTACAACAAATTTATTATATGAGGCCTAAAGGCCCCAGTAAACGATCATTTTTGAAAATTTTACCACAAAGGTCTTAATTTATTAGTGGGCCACTCAAACCCGACCTTATGTTTTCAAGTCTTAAGAACTATCTGCCGCAGACGAGACTAGCAGTAGTATTTCATTTTCCTTTTTTTTTTCATTTTAGTAATAACTTCAGTTTACCGGTAACATTACTTTTTATTATTATTAGGGAAAAAATAAAAAAGCTGATTGTTAATATCAACAGACAAAAGGATGCACTAAAGAAGAATGGAATCACAGTGGATGGAGTGCATTAGGCTGTGAGATTTAAAGGTAAGTTACAGATAATAATTAATATGGCATTTTTTAGTACCATATTTTCAATCCAATGCCTGCATGTACATTAATTTTTGACCTTTTTTTTAAAAATTATATCTACAATTATACTTGACCTGAAGGCCCTCTATCTTTTGCTGGAACAAACAGGGAAAGCGAACTTTCACCTTGGGAAACGAGGAACTGAAGTAAGAGTGTTGCATTATCTGCAAAGCATTGAGGGTATGTGGATATATTCAAAATCTCTGAGTCAAAAAATTCTACTATGCACTGGTTTTGACCTTAACAATGACCAACTTACCAATATAGTACTATTAGATTTTCAGTTTCGCTAGGTAAAATTTCTTAGTAAAAACTAGCTATGAATAATGGCTATTATTATCGTTGCTTTATTAGGGATGTAATTGCGATCTTGGTCTGCATACAGTTTGTTTGGAACACTTTAGCATGTCCAGCAAGGCCAATATATTGGAGGGTAATTTAGTTATAGTTTTGGTTTACTAAGAATTCTCTGATGATACTTGTTGAGGCATGCAGAGCCCTTGATTACTCATGAATTTCAGCATTCGTACTGTAGTTGTCATTTTGAATTCACAGTAACTTAATTATAAAAGGCATTCAAAACAAGGTTATCTCAATACAGTTAACCTCTATTCAAAAAATTAAATTCCCTGGTATAGTGAGTGAATCTCTTCATCCCAGAATTTATAGCTTGATAAGTATGTTTTCTATAAAACACTAACTTTTTATATAGACCTCATTTTAGCAATAATATTTTGTAAATTAAGCCTTTGCCTTTTATAAAAGGGGAAGTTTCACTGCATGGAAAAGAAAACAAAAAGCTTTTTTCAGACAAACATGGTGTTTAATGCCCCTGTCTATAAAATGTTGCCAATTATCCTTGTCTTGTTTTCCTAGAGAGCACATATTATTTTCCCATTTGATAATAATATATCCAGGTCTTCCTTTACTGTAGGTGTGTTGTAGAGGCACTGTCATAAAAGTCGACTGAAAACATGTCATGTAAAATGCTTGAGTTTGAAATCTATAAAACTGTTAAGTACCACTTCAGAGAAGATATCCCCCACAACTAACAAAATAATGAATCTTCTTTTTTCTAGTTTCAAAGGCATCCTAATGACTTAGAGTTCCTTCTTGAAGATTTTATCATCTATTAATCTCTGCAACGCCCTTCACTGCGAACTTTTAAAGAAACACTAAACAGCTGTTGTCATCATTGGGTTTGTTTTCATACAAAGTGGGTTATCACTTGATGAATGTAATGCCGAATTGGCAAATTATGGCCCTGAGAATTTTTGCCGCAGAATAACTGTGAAGATGAAGTAGGGCCAAGAAACTGCTGTTGAAAAGCACAACACCCAGGTGTCTTCATTTTCAGGTACCTTCTATCTTGTTTCATTTTTGTCATGATTGCTTTCATTCGCTTTATCCACTTCAGGGCTTTTACTTCTGTGCTGTAGCAGCTGCATGAGTTTCACTTTTGTACAATACCTTGATCCTTAATATGAAAACTGTAATACTGGTTTGTAATGGAGATATCATTAAGTTGTGAATTTTTAAATCCTGTTTGTTTCTTTCTGTACTTTTTTTCCTGAAGGTTCTACTGAACGTGAGTTCCTCACAAACATTGAAACGATTGTCAGGAACTGCTTGCCCCATGACAAATTGAAGTCATATTTTGCTGATCCACAAAGTGCTAAAGAGGCGCTCCTGAATAAAGTCACATTTTGTAATGATAGAATCAAGGTATGGCTCAGGATATTACATGATTTGAATGTTTCACTTAAACCAGTGCAACACACAATAATATTTTTTTATGTAGTATGTAGAAACATACACTGAAAAAAATGGTTTCTGTTTATTCAATGAATTTTTAATAATTTGTTCTAGTAGTATCAGGACATGGCTATTTCAGACACATTCACCAGAGACTTTGGTTCAAAGCAGGAGACTATTACCCTCACAGGTTCAGGTACATGTTACAGTCATTATACTGTTATTTAAAACCTTTCTTTCCCTTTCACTGTGATAAACCAGACAGTTTGAATTAATGACTGCATTTACATCCATCTACACTGGAAGTTGTGATAGGCTTAGCTAGCAGTCTGTTAGTATTAATACAACCCCATGACGTGACCATTGTGTATCAAGGGTACATCATTATTGCATCAGATTACTGCATCCCAACTGAGTGAATGTTCCTTAGCATGTACAGCAAACCCAGTGGTTTGTGTTCTTGCATAATAGTCCTCCCTTAAAAAAGAATACCCCCTTACACTTCGTGATGTGACTACCTAACCTGTTTTCCTTACAACTGGAAAAGAAGTTCAAAGAAGACTGGAATTCTGGCAGGACAGGCTACGTGAAATCGAGGAAAGATATGTGGAGCTGTCAGAGAAGTGGGTTGGTTGCTAAAGGGAAATGAGGAAAGAAAAGGCAGAAGGTGGACAATGCTGATTTTTTTTTCAGCTATCTGATTGTGCAGCAGAAGTGTTCTACTAATTATTTTTAAAGGTAATCAAATAATCAAGTCTTTTTTTACTTAATTGGAAGACACATTGGACAGTTTTTTGAGAAATAAGATATGGGGCAAAATCCAGACACATTTTTAAATAGTCAAGCTGATTTTGCTTTTTTTGAACAAAATTCTTAACTTTAACAAGTGCATGCAGTTACAAAACACAGGTCACAAGGGAAGGTCACTGCATGCTCTTATAAAAAAACTGAGATAGGCATGCTGTTTCCCCTTAACTTAAAACACCTCATTTCAGATTGTAATTTGGGCTTTTCGTATAATTATTCATTTTGATTTCAGGTTTACACTGACTGGAAAGGCATTTCTGAAGTTATTAGAAGTAGTGTCTTTGAGGAAGATTAGCAAGACTTAATTGACATTTTTGACATACAAGTATGTGTCAGGTAATTCACTTTTTGTAAGAGTGTAAAGTACCATTTGAAAATGAAGTCCTCTTAATGGAAAATATGCATAATGTCTAAAACTATTACAATAACAAATTTAGACAAGAAGTTTAATACAGAGCTCTGTAGTGGCATTTCTTGTAAATCTTTCACCAGACACCAACAATTGAAAGCCATTGCATGACGAGAAATTCAACAATAATTTCCAGTCACTTTAACTGACATTCAAAAACTCTTTAATAATCCATAAACAAAAAACAAAAGAAAGGAATGCTTAATGAGTGTCTATCTGATTAAGGTACGGCTAAACCTTACATCCGATTTTTTAGATTTAAAAAAAAGACAGATCTAAGTATTAGTACAAGATCTATGTCAGAGATTAATTGAAGCCGTTCAGAAAATTTGCAGTCATGTATAATCAGAACCTGGAAATACACTCATGCTGGTCTTTTAAACAATACTTAAAGTTTGATTATAGAGTAAGGTACATACATTATTATTTTAAAAGTAAAATGTTTATTTCTACTAAAATGTTTAAGATATTCACAAAGTACAGGTCACATTCCACACGTAAGAAGTACATGTCACTGCCTCATAGATGAATTGCCAAACCACACAGATTCCCCTCTATCTAATAGAGCATTTTGTTAAGAGTTTAGGCCTTGCAAACACTTTTAATGCTATTCATTTGTCTGTATCATGGTGAACTGTACTCTGACGTGTGGAAAAGTTACCTGTATTTTAGACCCGCCGTCAGTTACTGCACAGTCTTCAATGTTGATTTTGACAGTTTAACACCCATGGAAATATGCCTTTTTTTTCTTTTTGGGCAAAGAATTGGGATTCCTTTTAAGGGAAGTGTTTATTTGTAACCTGGGCACTAGTGATTATGGCCACATCACCATTGAACATACCAGCATGCTGTTTAGAAACCTGCACCTCAGCTTGAGGGAGTATTCAAATCAAGGCTTTGAGGCAGCACACTCATTAGAGCGTCAGTTACATGTATATTCAAAGGCTACTTCCCATGACAGGCATGCTCAAGTTAGTTTTATATTTTGCTTTTTTTAGTAGTGTATTTTTTTATATTATCATACATCTCAACACTACAGTACTTGAAACTAATATTGCCACCTACTTAAATATTGTTTAATAGAACTAAACTAACAACTCTTTTTATAGAAAGGTTAGGAAGGTCATCATGTCATTTTCACATTGTTTTGTGATACCACAGATGATGGATAGTTCATAAAGATATGAAAAGCTCTTGAATTTTAGCTACCCTCTTAAAAGCTCTTGAATCTAAGTTGAGTCAATGGAAAATCCTTGAAATTTAAATCTTGTTTTGAATATCCTTTAATCTTGAGGTCTTTCATTGTTAGCAAAATAATTTCCTGTTGGAGAACATCCATAGGTATTAAAAATACCTTTAGCATAAGTTTTTCATGGGATACTGCAAACTGTAAACTGCAGTCTGCAGTCACCCATTTGCAGTTTCACTTTGCCTGGATTTTAAACTTTAGGCAGACATTCATTGTTTATCACCAGCTCTAACTAGCACATCAGAGGGTGGTGTAGAAAGCTGCTTCGTGCTTTTAAATGTAAGGCAAAACAATAATATTATTGTTAGTGGCAAAAACATTGCAGTAAGTGACCTACTGCTGTAAGCCCTTCCTGCCATTCAAACTTAAACTGCATTTTGCAAACGTGACCAGAAGACCACTTGACGTTCTCATATTTGAGACCTGTTTGCAGTGTCCCATGCATGAAAAACCTGATCCTAAAGGTCTTTATTGACATACCATATTAGTAAAATATCCGTTTTTGGGAGCTACACTGTACATGTTCTTGAATATTATGTATCTTATTGTGTGAAAACTGGAATCCATTGGGGAAAAAGGCA
>NC_133201.1:25298797-25311297 GCF_958299795.1 Porites lutea | reverse complement strand
AAGTTTCTACGAAGATTTCCCTTGCGTACGGCAGACTTATACTTAACTCAAACTCAAACAATTCACTATCGCAATGTACCTGAGCGATATCAGCAACCTCCTCATCAAAAACATTACTGCCTTTGCACCGGGTTGAGTGTGGGCTGGGTCTGTAGGGGCTGTATGAATATCCTGGGGTGAATGTGGTTCCGTGATAAGTACTTCCTGGGCTATCCAAGGAGGCAGTACATTCTCTTGCCCAGTGGCTGAGTTTGTGACATTTAAAGCACCTTGCGCGGTCCACGTAAGCATCTCTAGTGCCTGAAAACAGATGAAATAAAAGCAGTATCAAAAGCAGATAAAACGAAAAAACACCCGTAGAAACCTGAGAAAAGGGAGAGTGGGTGGGGCCAGATGTTAAAAGTCCGAAGCAGAAAACAGCTTGAAAGTGCTAAGGTCGTAAGCGAGAGCGAGAGAACAAACTGAAAACAGCATCTTGAATAGGTAAAACGAACCAATTGGAAACTACAATAAACGCACTGCGACACCTACAGGCGACAAACTGTAAGAAAGAATGTGAAGCTAAAATAACAGTGGAAAATATATTTACATTCTAATTCGCTTCGCTCAAACAAACGTAAATTAGTTACTGCTTAAATAACCGTAAAAACCAGGCGAAATCAGATATGGGTGGATGGCATGCAAACCCTAACAAGCGAGAGAAAAAACAAAGTACCCCAAAAAAGATCTGACAAAAACTGAGAGAGCCCAAAAAGAAAATAAAAAACAGGCTAGCTCACTGCAAAAAAGCTGCTGATCCGTCAAAGTTGAAGTTCCTTTGAACTTTTTGTCTGGTCCACGACAACCCTGTGTAGGCTGTCTCCTTCTCCTATTTGCTGCCTCCTTAGCTTTCTTCAAGCATTTCTCGTCCTCTGAGCCAGATGCTAACTCATCCAAAACATATTCGTCAACCACTTTCCAACCATCAGCGCTCTTGTCAGCAATTCTGATCAACTTCTGTCGCTTACGAATGAGCTCTTTTCCTTCATCTACCAAATCATCCACTTGATTATTTTTGGAATCGTTAGCCGAGTGAATTCTATTGAAAACGCTGTCGATCTGAGCATTAAGCTCAAACTGCTTTTGGTTGCCTTTAAACTTCATTTGAGTCACTTGCTTATCCAGCTTAGGTTTTGAATCGAGCTACTTAGTCTTTTTGTCTAGCTTAGACTCTAAGTATGCTTTGAACATTGAAAAAACTTTGTTGACCATCCGCGATTCATCTCGCTCCAAAGACGTAGGAGTGCCTGTGTTTTCCTCCGCCACGTATCCAGGAGTAGGCATACTCGATGAGATCTTAAACGTCCGGAGCAGAAAACAGCTCTAAAGTGCTAAGGTCACAAGCGTGAGAGAGAGAACAAACTGAAAACAGCATCTTAAATAGGTAAAAGAAACCAATCGGAAGCTACAATAAATGTGCTGTGACACCTAAAGGCGACAAACTGTAAGAAAGAATGTGAAGCTAAAGTAACAGTGGAAAATATATTTCCTCGTTGGTCGATGTTGACTGTTCATTTGCTGGTGTACTTCACCACCACTGTTACGTATTAAGTCATTCTGTAAGGCGTAAGAACAGATCGAGCTTCAGAAATTTAACAGTCCTATTATTCTGCCAATGAAATACACAAAAGCATGTGAAAACCGCTCTAAGAGTGTGATGCAAGAGCATCTGGTATGACGTCATACACCACAATTTATTGTTTAAAAAAGTAGTATTGACAAGTTTTGAACGGTGTGAGTTTAGGCAGAAGAAGTTTACCTTGACTAATTCTATTTTCTGCTGTTGAACTTTTTATTCGATTACTTGATTTGAGTCTGTAGATCGCTGTACTTGTCTGAGAAATGAACTGAAACTTTTCGTTTATTAAACGCTGCGATCATATTTTCCATTTTGGAATGGAGGGGTGAAAGCTCCTTCTTTAGAAGCTTGATTGTAACCATTACTTAAGTAGCACGGTAAAGACAACCGAGGACTTTCACACGTGACCAGCCACCGTAACAACATATGCTGATTCCAAACCATCTGAACACTCTTGACTCCCTCATGGGAAAGCACAGCGTCTTTCATTTGCGTTGCATTTGTCACATCAGTGCCCTCATTTATGAATATCCTAATGTGAAACTTTGCTGCTGCAGTCATTCTGTCAGCTGCTCCCTTCCGTCCTTGAAATCTACACCTGCCACTCTTTTCCAGTTGAAGCCTCTATGGAAGGAAAGGCGAAAAGTGTTGCATAGGATTGGTAGCAGTCAGCGTTGTCTTGGTGAAGGAGTGCCTTGGTGACGTTAGGGTGCTCAGAGGATAGTGAATGAAGTACATGCTGTATTATGAAGATGACTGCAGAGCCGTCTTGTTTGCAGCACTGTATGGGGTGAATTAATGCTTGCGATTGTAGCTCACAAAGGAACCTGCAATAGACAACAGAAATGTGCCATGAAATTTTCCTTGTTGCATCCAATCTGGTTTACGATTCACAATGCATCTGACAAAGGAATTTCATGGCCCAGTCATTTACAATTAGTACAGTGTACTCATCCGACCTGCCTTGGTCCTGTCGAACAGTCCTTAACTGGTGGCAATTCCAGGTATGAATGGCATGTTGTGCTGTCTGAATTAGATAGAGCGCTTCATCACAGTCATCCCCACTGGGGTGAAAGGCATCTTACATCAGTCGCTCAATACCTGCTAGTGTTGATTCTATGGCTCTACATTCCTCACACCTCTCATCATGTCGATGATTACACTGCTGTTTAAATTCTGTTTGTGTTTGGCTACTTAATGCGTACACGCTACAGTGTTCTTTCAGATCTGAATTTTCACTTGCGTGAACCTGTGAAAAAGGAAACCATTCAAAAGGGCTGTGGGCAGTAGTTTATCTGCAAACGTCCTTAAACATCCATTTTTGTTTGGTTTAACAAAACGTCAATGTTAACTAAAACACTTGTTTGTTACACTGGCAAAACGTTAAAAAAAACCGCTCTTTTGGTATGACTAAATAGTTAATAAATACTTTAATGCACATTGAAGATAAGGTATTCAATAGCACTGAACACACTAGGACTTTGCTGGAGCAAAGTTGCTTTAATAAGTCTAAATCATTTCGTGGTCTAAATTTTTACATTGTTTTCGTCTGACTTGTCTTGTTAATCAACTCTGTCATCGACCGAAGTAAGTCGTGTAATGAAAAATAACATTCTGCCCTTCTAATGCGTCCAGCCTGGAGAAACCACTGCTTGCAGGGTAGCCATCCTGCTGTACTGTTCTTTATTTTTACAGCATATCGACTGAGGTTTGAGGAAAACCAAGAAACACGTGAAGGAAACAGTTCTCTCAGACTTCTTACTTTTTGCCATCCGTTAGGGTCAATCTCAAAATTGTAATCTCTATGGGTGGATGCTCGTTGCACGGGATTTAGTTAATACTCGTTATATATTTTCGTGGAGGTGAAAAGTCAGTGAATTTAATCAACTTTAGTACAGCGTGACATCGTGATGTAAATGTCTTCGCACATTGCTCGAAATTTCGACAGGTGAATTCGTGCATGAGTAAACCATTCATTCTCTAGATAAACTGCATTGAGAGGGTATTTGAAAAACACAAAACAATGTACTACCTTTTCTGCTACTAGTAGGGACTATAAAATAGTTTATTTATAACAAAGGCCATAGTAAAACAGGAATCACCAAAATTTTTTTCTCTCATCTCGTGCTGGTTTGCTTAAATTAAGCCCCTGAAACGCACTGTTCTTAGCTTTTTAATTATCCCCTGCTGAAGTGTTCAGCTTCCAATTTTTATAATTTTTATATTTTTGTATCCAATCTGTAATACCATATTATTTTGTTATTATGTAACTTTCTCTGTATTAATGTTGTAGTTTAAGTGTAAGTGATGCATCATCATACTACCTGCTTCAATTTTATTTTGTAGAATGCTAAAAAAACAGATAGCACCTGGTGAGAGTAATGCCAAACAGGTTTCATTTTAATAGTCACACCACAGAATTTCATCAGCAGATTCTCAATTTAGTAAAAGATTCATTATTTATTCTGGGAATGAAGTGATAATTAACACATTTGTTATTGATGTACTGGTTTGTGTGACCTATACTAGCACTACACTTGGTATTTTGAATTTCAATATTTTGCGTTCAGCCTAAAATGTTAGCTGGACTTTCGGGCCGCCAAGAGAAATCAGAGTGATGGGGGAATTAAAATCGCACATAAAATGACAAGATGCTCACATATATTAAAAAATTAGAGTGAAATCGCTAAAAGAGAACATTGCGGGTTTGATTCAGGGTTGAATTGAATCCTTATGAAATTATATGAACATTAATTTCTTTACCCACAATCTCAAGAAGTGCCAGTATGGGTAAAAATTATTGGTTATTTTTCCTAAACACCCTCGATGAGATCAAAACTAAAATCATTCCCAGGGTTTTTTTCTACCCATCCCATATTCTAGGTGTTACATGAAGAGACCCAACCAGGGTCTCTCGATGGAAAGGAGAGAGAACCTGGGAACGAGGTTGGATCAAAACTTGTAAATCCAACACCTAAATGAGAACCAAGCATCCCTGTTAATTTAATATGGGAGTCAGCACTCATTCATAATAGAGGATAATACTTTTATCAGAATTAGGACTGCAGAAAGACCATAAATGTCAGTATTTTTCTCACTGTATTCGAATTTCATGTCCAATCAGGCAGTCTATTTGCCAAAAAAATGATGCTAAGGCTTATTGTTTCCTATTTTTCCAAGGATGTTCTTATAATAAACCATTTTTACAATTAATTGCGCTAAAGGACAATTCCAAAATGTTGAGTCATTTAAGATTTTACTAACTGTAGTAAAAGAAAAAGCTAAACACTTAAACGCAACCAAATAATTTAGACGGTACCTATATAAGATCCTTTAATTGTCCAAAAAAATGTATTATTTTATTGCCACACCTACCAACTCTCACGATTCTGCCTCGACTGTCATGACTTTTTTTACTTTTCTCACGGCCTCACAAGACTCCCAATCTCACAGTTTTTTGGAAAATATTTTTCTGAAATGAAATGCTACCTTGTTGAATAAAATTCCATGGGGAATTCTAGTGCCTGTTTTAATCTAGATCAGGAACAACGGTATTTCATTACTTTTTGTAGAATCTCCATTTTTTTTTCACAGGTCTCCAGATTCTCCTTTATCAGGGGTTGGCAGGTCTGTATTTCTGTTTCTTACACGTTTATCCTCCCTATGCTGTCCCTAATCAGTTAATTCTCCCTGAAGGAGAAACGGTGGTAAGTCAATAATAGTAGATTAACTACTTTCGGTCTCCACCAGTGAGAAGCACAGTGCCCCGGCAGCCACCATGAGGTTGCTGCATTCACTTGATGGGCCCACAGATAACTTAGCTCTTTTCTTCTGCACATAAGGCTGCATCATCAGTAGATGTTTTGCAGCATCTCAGAGGGGTCAGACTAGCTGATGGAGCCGTGGCTGCTGGCTTCGGAATATTCTCTTTTGCCAGCTCTATCAGGTCTTTGACAGACGTTTGTTGGCTGCATGCCTTACCACTAAGTAGAGCCAGCAGGCGACTTCCCCTTCGTTGATTTTCCCCGTGTTTTCCCTGCCCCTCTCCAAACTGATCTTTCATTTCATGAGAAGATCAGAGCATACGTCCTCATCCCCAGAATTGTAAACTACCACTTCCTTTGCTTCCACTGGGGCAATCGTACTTCTCAGTTCCTTTATATCTTCAACTCTTCTCTTTCCAATGCTTTCCTTTCATCCCAACTCTTTTCCTGGAAGTTAACATTATTCTACTTTATGAGACATTGATATTGAAACCATTTTGGAAAAACGAACAGTGATTTGTTAACAAAATGGTAATAATTATATAATAATAGTAATTGGTCATCGGCACTTCATTAACTGTATAGCGAGGTTTTTCCAGAATCTATCCACATTCTTGGGTTGCTCGTGTTCTGTGTACTTTAAAATGCATGGAACATGACACCACAGAGAACTGGTGTTGAGTTTAAGGTCATACTGATTTCACAGTAATCATGGGATTGCACAGGCTAGTGATACAACAATCATTAGATTCGCAAGCACACATAATGTACACAAGCACTGTGCTCAATGTGCTAGGCAGTTGAATTCAAATTTCTCACTAACCCTGGCTTATCTTAACCTACTGGCTGTAAACAACCAAGCCCTGGAGAATAAATTTATCTTGTTCCTCACAGGGGGTTTATTTTTCCGGTCATGAACCCTACCTCCTACCCAGCTAACATTCCATGTAACTTTACTGTAAGACATTTGGTATTGAATCCACTCTCTTCCCTTGAAAAATGAATCCACATCTGTATACTTAACAAGCGTGCACTTTCTTCTGATCTAAGGCATTTGAGTATGAAAGTGAAAAATAGTATAATCCTACAATTGTTAGAAAGTTCCTTTTATTGAGAAACCGTTGCCGCCTTCTTTTCTCCTTCTCCTTACTGTGAGCTTGATGTCTTTGACTCCAATAAGATCTTTTGATTCTTTTTCCAATAACGCCTCTAGTGGGTAATAACACACCACCTGATAACATCATCTCTCTCACATACTTGACCATCTCAGTTCTCACAGAGTCTTAAACATGCAAACATGGGATGTTACAAATTTTAAATTATTGCAGTTGGGACAAATTGAATTAAACAGACAATACACCCCACATGAGTCACATCAACTGTTAGTAGTTTAAATTTAATGGAAAATACGTGTTCCCAACTTCAATTTTCAACAAATTATATTAAACATGCTATGTATGGTTCCAGAAAATATCCAAACCCCCACCATGGAGGGAATGGGAAATTCCCGGGTGGGTTAGAGGCCCAGGAAATTCCAGAGGTGAGGGGGTTGGACAATTAAAGTTCGAACATTGCTTCTTACGGACCTGGTAGATCATTCTTAAGACATAAATAACTTAATATGTCATTAATGATTCTTTTTTTTCTTAACTAGGTTTTCTTTCTTCCCAAAGCATTTGGGATGCAACTTCAAAGGAATTAGACCGACTACAACTCCTTTTATGGCATGCTCGTAGATTTGACTGCCATGCTTGTTACCAGTCTCCCTAAAGACATCAACACATTCTGCAACAAATCACATTGTGTCAGTCAATCAATAAACTTTGCTTCAAAAGGCAGAGGAGGTTAAACGTCTTGATGTCAGAATCTAGAGTTATTTTTCTATCTCCTCTCTGAAAGCATAACATGTTTGTGATCACATTGGTATTACAAATTCCAACATTTAACACAGGACGAGAAACCACAAATCTGCAAACTGAAACGTAGCAGAAGTGCGGTTAACTGTTGTGGAAATGTAATGGCTGACGTGTGTTTTCGCTAGTAGATATGTGACGATTTCTGGTGTTTCTGTCACATTATTTCACAGTGGAACTGTACCACTTACATGTTTTTGTCAATTGTCCGTTCATAGAAACACTTGTTTCCATTGACGGACTTAAAGGGACAGTGTCCCGATTATGCGCACGCGCGAGCGTCATCTGTTTTTTCTTCAGAAGACAATAGAACTGTCATATTGACTTGACAAGATTTCCTTCCGGACCGCACCGCCGACGGGGTTTTGTTGTTTATATTCTCAAGTAATATTTTAGACTTTCGCGATCGAAGAAGTCTTTTGTCTTATGTAAATATTTGGCACGCGGTTCGAAGACTCATCGCGATTTTATCGCTAGCTGGGCCGCCTCGCGACCCCGAAAATCTCGTTTTGCTCGCTTTAAAAACATATTGTCAAATTTGAAACTCGTGTCAGAGGTCAATTGTGCCAAGTCCAGTAATATCTGCCTGATTTGCTCGTGTTCTAGCCTCAAACGTTGAGAGACAAAAAAATGCAATCTCAACGCTATGAATCATCACAAAGGTTAGTAAAAATTATATTATGATTTCAGGGCACTAGTTTTTCTAAACATGTAGCGCCTGTTTGTTTGATTTTGTCGGCCGTAGGGAGATTCATTTAAAAGTTTACTAACGCGTCGTTTTAAAACATTCTGCTTCGCGAAGCTCCCCTCCACAAGATCTCCTCAGTCGCATCCATGTCTCAGTGGTTTCTTTCTTACAGTCTCTATTTTTGCTGTTTCATTTCTGCGTATTCCTTTCACAATTATCTGAGCTCGTATGGAAGCTAGCAGAAGAAATAAGCCTTCAATCGGCATCAAAGTGCTTCCAATCTTTTGGTCCTCCAGCCAACGGCAATAAAAGTAACGCCATAAAATCCAGATTTTGCCCAAATCGAAACTTAACCGGAACAATATATCACTGATCTGTAATCCTGAGAAGTTTAATTTTCGTATTGAACCCGGCCAAGCGCGATGCAAACGGATTTTCAAGGTTCTCTTACTCTCATCGCATCTTTTGATTTCGCGACATCCTGTCCAAAAATCAAAGTTTGGTGCATGCGCAGTAACAGGATACTGTTCCTTTAATAGCAGAACTTGCGGAAACATGAGAAAACGTTTCCGGAAGCATCAACATCTTCTGTTTCCATTCCATAATCAGGATAGCTATTGGCTGGTAATCTCGTGTTTCCGTAATTTTAAATCATTCTTGTCTATTTGTTTTTTTTACAGTTAAGATATGAATTTTGACCAATTGCCAAATAAAGGTCTCCGGAATCCTGGCTCAGGAGCGCTATCACGTGTTTGCATTCATAATTTAAGTCCCTTAGCAGTTATAAATTACAACACATGAATAATCCAGCAGATCAGTTCACATGAATATTTTTATTTACTTATACTTTGCACAATGTGGCTATTGATATCGCTGTAAGTACTACATGCACAGTACTACGTAGTACTGGTATATTTATTGGCAATTAAGTTAGGATACCCTGTTTGCTAGCTAGATCGTAGATATTTGCTCTCTAGATTACAAAATTGGATACACACCTCTGAAGCAATAACAATACGTCACATAACAATAACAATATATATCATATAATTGCAGAATTATTGCAATTGTACACGTTTTTCTATGAATAAACCAACAAAACGATTATGATTGCAACATGCTTGAAAAAGTAAATTCTTAAGAAAGTTCTCTTGAAACAAAAGCAAAATTATAGTCTCTACATCACAAGATTATGGCCTTTCTTTTCGAACTACCCAGCTAGGGCCGTTACTGGGACATGGCCGTGTAGAGGATCTTTCACCACGGGGCACAGTAGCACTAACTCGTCATTGCTTTTCAGTTAAGTGGTTTGAATATGTTTCATCCAGTTTGGCCTTGATGTTCCTCAGTTTACTTCTTTCCCAGTGTAGTTTCCTTGTTTTCCTCAGTTTTGGGGCACTACTTGGTTGCGTATCATTGTCGTTTTCCTCGGACAACATATACTGAAGGGCGTCTGGAGATGCAAGAATCATATATTCTTGCTTTTTCCTTGTCTCCATTCAAGAGAATTGTAGTCTCCTAACAGGATACCCGTCAAAAAGTTTCTGAGAGAGAGCAATGTTACGGTCAAAATCAATGACATCAAAAGCCAATTTAAATTATCAACTAGATGCCCCATTGGCGTTTACTCGTACCTTGTTTAACTTTGTTTGCCCCTTATGAGAAATCGAAAGCAGCTGACAATATGCACAAATTTGGTGAAGCATCTGCGATGATTCTTGTCCTGGAACCAACCTTGTAGCCTGCCAACATGTCCACGTGCATGATTGTTTGCTTAAACCTCTCAAAAGCAGTTTGCTGTTCTGCCCCCCCCCCCCCCCCATTACACAGTTAACACCTTTCCTTGTGAGGTCCTATATAAATCGCGCTAATGATCCTACGTCTGGCAATCATGAACTTCGCAGAGTATTGCACTAGTCCCATAAACGACCTGTCCTCACTGATGTCCTTTGGAGCTCTCGCCTCTTGGATAGCTGCAATCTTTTGGTTGGGTTAACACCATAACTAGTCAGTTTGTGCCCGAAAAAGGTAAGCCTTGATAGGCAGAATTCACACTTGCCACTATAAGCATCAACCCGACCCATTTGAGGCTATCCAACACCGCAAACAGCCTCCTGTCATGCTCTTCGACACTGTTCCCATGGGTAATTAAATCAGCAGTTGTATTTACCACGCCCTCACAACCTTCAAGCACATCTCGAACAATGTGCTGGCACTTCCCTGGGGCAGACGTCATGCCAAACATAAGCTGCTTGTACTGGCACATGCAACGATGAGTCACAAATGTCGTGATGTGTTGGCTTTCCTCACTAAGGAGAATTTGGTGGAAACCCCACTTCAAATCAACCTTGCTAAAAACTGCCCTTCTGTTTATATTGTGCAAACGTTCCTCTACAGGCGGAATAGGATGTCTCTCTCTGATAATCGCTTCGTGTGTATGCCGCACATCTACACAAATCCTGATGTCACCATCACACTAAGGTACAACTACCAAAGGAGAATCCAGCCAGTCGGAGCTTCTGGCACCTCTTCAATAATATCTGCTTGTAGCAACTTGTCTAGTTTCTTATCCACTTTCTCGCACAGACCAAATGGTATCCTTCACACTGGCTGAGCAAGAGGCTTCACGGTATCATCTACATGGAGTTTAAGCTCATAACCTTTGAGAAGACCAATCCCTGTAAACAAATCTCAATACCTCTGTCGAATATCATCCTCAGAATGCTTACTCACGACACTGTTCCCCGGAAGGGGACGGACATGCAATAAACTGAGTGTCTCCACAGTCTCTTGTCCAAGCAGAGTGCGCCCTTCACCCTTGACAAGCACATTTCCAGAGTCGGCAATGGTTCAGTAGCACCATAGGCAAACAACACCTTAGCTGCAAGGCGTGATTCGTTCTGGATTCCATTAGCTTTCAATCAATTCCAGGTTTTCTGGCCCATCAAATTACACGTAGTTCCAGAGTCAACAGTGCATTAGGCAGTCTACTTCCGAGTTCAGATTGCGACAGGTTTGGCCAAGTTTGAATGTGAAATTAGGACTTTCTCTGACTGAGAACGTCTCACTTCCCACAGAATTTGCTTCATTGACTACATCTCGTCTGCTCCTGTTACTTCCTCTGCCACTGCCACTCTTTACCTTCTCGAACCTCTTCCCTCCATTTTGGTGACGTTGCATACATGTAATCTGGAAATGTCCTATTTTCCCGCACTTCCTACAACCTTGATCACGTGCTGGGCAACTCTTATCTCTTGCAAAATGTCCTTCCCTTCCTTCCTAGCCTTTTTCCTTTCTCTCACAATGCCTGCGTTCCTCGCTCCACCCACGTTTGCTCCTGGATCCTCATGCTTTCCACACACTACTGAAATTTTTCCTGCCAACAGCGTTCACGTGACTCTGGCTGAAGTTTTCCTCCATTTCTTTCAAATTGCAGCTAACGGCTTCCTGCGCCCAATAAACAATCTGGGGTAACAGTTTTCTGCCCTAAAATCTTAAGACCTAAATGACTTACGTAGCAGTTATCAATAACTTGATGATGAATGTAATCATCCTGCAGGACTCCGAAATCACAGCTCGCAGCCCCCTGCCGAAGCCTACACACAAATTGGTCCACTGTCTCATAACTAGCTTGTGCAATCTGCTTGAAGAAGTGCCTTTCAAATGGTACAGTTGACTTTGGAACAAAATAGTCATCAAGCGCCTTCATCGTGGTGGTGAAAGAGAAAATCTCTTCTTCGCTGACCATTGTAAAATAGATTTGCACATTGACTCCTGCAGCGTGTAAGAGAAGAGCTTTTTTCTGCTTGTCATCTGTAACCCGTTTTCCTGTCAGATACGATGCAAAAGATCGTTTCCATCGCTTCCATCGTTGGCTGATACCATTCAGATCGCCTTTTGGGTTGAACGCCGTCAATGACCCAACGTCCACCAAAAGCATTATTGCATCAACACCGCCAGATCCCACTTTGTTGCTTGCATTCACCGTGCCGCCTTCAAGGCATCTTTGAATTTGTCCCAATTAAAAACCATCCAAATATCTCAACTGAAAATCATCCTCATCGCCAATGTAAAGTACTGGGTGCGCTGGCTACAATTACACAACTAACAACCTTTAGTGAATTATTTCCCACTTTTTAAATATGTACTATCTAAATCTTTATAACACCTAACAACACCTACTACCAGTTATGAAATGCATAATGAAGAGGTAATTCCCTTGACACTACAGTTATGTGTGAAGTAAGACTTCATATGCTCTGGGTTTGTTTGGATCTCTTTATGTACATCTGCTTATGTACATACGTTATATACATACATTAAGTTTTCAAACCATTCTTAAATCTCTCACTCAGATGTCCTTTGCTTTAAAATTGGGAGTTTCCATCCTGGTACCGAATTTGACCTCAGCCATCTTTAATGATTAACAAGGTCATGTGACATAGTTGTGTAAAGGGTCTATTACATGCACATGCACAAAATGATCAAGAAAGACAGAATTGGGCCTTTTTCCAAAA
>NC_133201.1:25281297-25293797 GCF_958299795.1 Porites lutea | reverse complement strand
GAAAAACCTCCCAAGTGTGAAGTGGCTTGATTAGGAATAACCGTCCATGCTGAATTCTCATTCAGTGTAAAGTGCTTTATCCTAGTGCATTTGTGACAGTGAAAGGCGAAATGAAGGCTAACGGTTATCCGTTTCAAGAGGGTTAGCGTTTGTTATCCATTCGTTGTTCTTTCGCACGCTTTTAAAAAACCGTTTGAAAAAATTAGCATTTGTCCGAACCGTTTGCCTATCCATTCAAAAAAAATTAACATCCATTCGAACGGTTCGGCTATCCGTTAAAAAAAGTTAGCATCTGTTTGAACGCTATGCCTGTCCTTTCAAAAAATTTGGTATCCGTTCAAAGGATTCCAACATTCGTGCAAATGGTTAAGACATCCATTTGAAGGATTTTTGTATCTGGTTGCAAACTGAACATGTCCATTCCAAAGGTTGCAGCATCACTTCGAACGATTTAGCCTCTCATCCTCGACATTTTCCTATCCGTTCGATGTGAATGTAAAAGGATAAAATGACGATCTGAACAGTAACAAACATTCGATATTTTCAGACAATAATTTCCTACTGACAGGTAAGAACTATCCTTGTGCCTGCAGTACTGTATCTTTTTGTCGTAGCAACGATTGTGACAGCAATCGTTATCCTGCAACAAGACGCAGCAAGAGAAAAACCGGATAGTCACGGCTTTACTTACGACGCACAAATCCAAAGATACGTAAAGATGGCTTATTTCTTTATCAGTGACTCCAACGAGATTGTACAAAAGGATAAGAAATTTATGCGAGGAACTTGCAGCAATTGTTTAAAAGGTCACCCTTGTTCAGGACAGTTTTCAGCGGAGACTGTTCTTTACAACTTATATAACTGCCTTGAGCTTTCGAGCAGCGAACTTGACCTTCAGGTCCTCTCCAATATTCACGTCTTCACAAAAACTGAAAAAAAATCAGCGACAAAAGGAATAGAAGTCCTTGATGCAGCTTCACTTATCAAACAATTCCAATCTGCAAGGAGATGTTCTTACATCTTTACGGAATTGGCTATTCCATATTTCGAAGACTAAGAGAACATTATCAGGAACACAGTATTTATCCAAGAACTCATGGAAACACCAAACGAGTGCCTAAAAGCGCAACTTCCAAAAAATCGCTTGAGGCTGTTCATGCATTTATTGACAATTATGTTGAAGAAAATGCGATCGTGCTTCCTGGAAGGTTCCCGGGATTTAAAAGTGAAGAGATGAGGCTCTTGTCTTCATTGGAAACAAAGATGAGCGTTTGGAGGGAGCACGAGAAAACTTGTGGTGTTTTAAACGAGAGGCGTAAGTTACAAGAAATTCTTACAGCTGTGGGACGAATTTTATCCTGACGTGGTCATCTCTAAACCCATGATGTATCCTTGTTTAACGTGTCAGCAAAACACGACCAAACTGCAGCGAGCTGCTAACCTCTCAGATGAAGAAAAATCAGATTGTGTAAAGGCTCACCAAGAACATTTGGACATTGCACAAAGCAAGAGAGAATGTTACAGGAACCCTGGTAAGGAATGCGAGAGATTTCTTCAAACAATTGACACTAATACTCTGCTGATCTGTGAAACCCGATGGGCCTGTTCTTTAAATGCATCAATACATTACTCATGACTTTGCACAACAGATACATGTACCAAGCAATGATTGAATAACCATGATGGACTGGGAGAACATCATGCGCATCTTTATGCGGACAATTGCACCGGCCAAAACAAAAAGAGTTTTTTCCTTTGGTACCTGACATACAGAATTTTGCTGAAACTTTACCGCTCCATTACATACTCTTTTCTAATAGCAGGATGCAAAGTTTGGTCCTGATCAATCCTTTGGCTTGATTAAGAAAGTATATAAGGTGACTCATGTCTCTTCATCGTATGAATTTGCTAGATTGGTTGAGACCTCTAGTAACAGTGGCTTAAACAAAGCACAGCTGGTTGGAGCCCATGATGGTCGAATCATTGTTACTGTACATGACTGGGCGTCATTCCTTGGCCAGTATTTTAGAAAGTTCCCGAACATTAAGAAGTGTCATCATTTCCGGTTTTCTAAGGAAAACCCTGGAATGGTTTATTATAAAGAATTTGTGAACAACCCTGAACATTCTTTCATGTTGTTTAAAACTCAAGCCGTCCTTCCACCCTCTACAGCTACTCCTCCAGTTATATATTCAAGCGAACTGTCTCAAGAACAAACACTTAAGCTCTACCGTGAGATAGGACAATTTCGTAAGCCAGGAACAGAGGACATTGTAGCTCCTGCCCCTTAGCTCTTGTCAAACTGCTAAAATTTATCGATCGAAAATATTCCCTTGTAGAATCAGACACTATGTAGAGTCTATGCAGATGCTGTCACAAAGCTATGTAAAATCTATGTCAATCAGTCATACACTGCTTTAACCAGGTCCTATGTTGTTTCTATGCCAGGACTATTTTTTGGTATCGAAAATGCTATGTTTTCACTAGTCAAACGGAACCTTCTTGAAAGCTATGCAGTTTTTAGAGGTAGGAAAAAAGGAAGAATTGACATAGTTTCCACATAGCCTATACATATAATTTACTTAGCTTTTGGAAAGAGATTTTAGACTTCATAGTCAACCTTATACAAAAATCAAAGAAAATAAATAGCCTTCACATAGGACTGAAATAGAGTTTACATAGTAAAATGGAACAGGGAACAGTTGATTAAATAGCTTTTGAATAGGGTTTGCTTAGAATTTAGATAGCCTAGAAATATTAAAAACATATGATAAGCATAGCCTTTTTAAAAGGTGACATATATTTTGCATAGCATTAAAATAGGGAAAACACAGAACAAATAGTCTTTGCATAGGTTTGAAATAGGATTTTAATAGTATTTGAGTAGGTAAAACATATCACATACACAGCCTTTAATTAGACTTCAAACAGAAATTACATAGAATTGACATGGTCTTTAATGTATGTAGGCCGTTTCGATCTGCTTAAGCAAATGTGGTGTTTAAAACACGCTCGTAAAAATCACCAGAATAGTAGAAACAGTATAAACATATGAATAAGAATACCTTTTACATTGGTAAGAAATAGGGTTTGAAACGAAAAATTGAAAAACTATAGCAATATAATACCACGAACACTAATACAACACAAATGCAGTATTTTCATGGAGCAGCTTCCGAATCGAAACTCCAAGTTAAAGTTTGATTAATTGCTTATCGTGTAGACTTCTGGCTGATGTCGTGCTCTTCAGTGCCATACAGTTTGCTTATGACAGCAACGAATAAGTATCTGCAAACAGAAAGTGGAGATTTTAAGGCAAATGAACACAAAAACAACCTGACGTTTTAGAATTAAAACGAACGAGTATCAAAGCGTGATCGAAGATGACCGATCCAACTTGTTCAGATATGCGAAAAGGAGAGGGAACACAGGCATACTTCTTGTTGAACCTGACAGGAAAAAGACTTTAAATTGAAGAAAAAAGAAGCGTCTTCTTGCAAAACGCACGCTTTACAGTTCGTCTTCTTTGACATGAAAGTGCCCGTGTGAAAACAGATAAATTTCACACCTTTTCATTGGTTGGAAAGGCCCACGTGATGATAAAACGCAAAATACGCATGTGTTGAACTCACAGGCTTCCTTGGGAACTAGTGGAAACAAAATGGCTGACAAACACCGAGGACTGCAGCTATTTGCCACTAGCCACTAGCGACAGCGCGTCACCCAAGCCGAAAATGAACTGGAAACTTATCAAAACACTCGAAAGGGGTTGGTACCAAGTACTTTTAACGTCTGCTTATGATTAGCTTTTATACTTCTCCGAAGTAAAGATTCCGACGAAAAATGCTAATGGTCGTCTGGTTCGCGAAAGGATTTGAACAACGTCAAACAAAGCTTGAAATGTCCGCATTTTCTCATCGATGCATGCGCCTCCCACGGTTAAAAAACACTCATCATATAAGGTGATAATCTAGGGCCTGTTTGTTTCGTAGCGTTGTTTTCCTGTGTATAATGAAAAGTATTAGCACCGAAGGGTGTGCAAGAAAGGTATAGTAGTTGGCGAGACAGTTATGATTTTATAACAAAGTAAAGCACATAATTAAAGAATTAATCAAAGGTATTCATTTTATCTCAGCAATAACGCATTTGTTCTTGTTGGGCTTAATTATACTCATTTCCCAACAACGACAACTCAACAGTCAGATAACCTCAGACTGAAATCATCTAGAAGTCCTCATGTAACATAGATCGTTTTATAACAATAATATTACAATGGGAACTCAGTATTTAATAATTGCATTCATTAGTAATTTATACTGCTGAGTTCTTTTAACTCCATCTCCCCTTGCTTTGCACATTAAGTTCTGTGATCAGTGATAAAGTCAATAAAGGGCAAGAAAAAAGTTCTGGAATGTTTGCTTGAAAATATGTCTATCTGATCAAATGTCAATATGAACTCGCTAAAATGCCATGAGACATTTGACCAATGTTTACTATAAATGTTCTGTTAAGTTTCTGTTCTGCGCATTTAAGATCAGTGGCAGATCCAGGGGAGGGGCCCGGGATGGGCCCCCCTTATTTTTAGACCAAACTGAGTCCTGAAGGGCCCAAAAAAATTTGGGGGGACCAGGCTCCCCCCGTTATGCTTCCCTCTTGTCTAAGGGTCTGGGTGACTGGCCTCCCCCCCCCCCCCTTTATCTCAAGATCTGGATCCGGCACTGAAGATGGACTTCTGTTTCGGATCATCCATATTAAAGTAGGAGTCCTGGTTAGAGATTCTGAATGAGGTCTGAAATGAAGTATTTATACAATACTCAGACAAAATTATTTCTTCGGAAATGTTCAAGAGTGGCGCATACAACAAATGTAGTTTGCATTGTCATCAATGTAATCACAGACCTCATGCACCCAGCATTGACACTTTTCACACTCTATCCACTCAAATGTGTCCTTGTCTTCACCAGGTGCGTTTTCCTTGAAACAAAATGCACACACTTGGACTTCCATGTCCTCCGATTCCTTTGCAGTGGCATCTGACAAATTAGAAAAGAAGCGCTTTTGCTTCTCATACAGTTTATTAGGTGGAAACAACTGTGTTTTCAGGTATTGATGGTCAGATCCAATGACAGACAATCCCTTAGCCACTGATATTGCAGATCGAATGTGCTTCAGTGTTTTATCTGTGGTGTCTTTTGTCGGGACACTCTGAATCAATTCACTCAATTCAGCAATCTGATTAAGTGCATATGTTTTGAGGTCAGCCAGCTGTTTGTTTTCCTGGAGTTGTTTGTCCTGTTTGATAATATTAGACAACTCCTCGCGTTTCTTCTCTATGTCACTGTCACTGGTGGTCTCCAGCTCTGTACCAGGAAATTCTAAATCAGCAGCTGTGGCTTTTGGGTAGAGGATGTTTACAGAGTCGATATGGGAGCACAACACACCCCTTATAGAATAATCAGCACAAGAACATTCAAAGGTATGTACGCAAGCATCGCAGGAAGGGCAATTCAACGGGCATGAGCAACCTGAACTTATTCTTGTCACATGATGCACAGTTTGTTTATTAGAGGCCGACTGAACATTCCAGAAGCTCTCATCCTGCTTATAAACCGCTTCCTTCTTCACTGATTCCCCTTGTTTGTGCCGCTTGATACTTTCACATTGTCTAACGGTATTTTTGCCCTTCTCAGCTTTAATGAGCTGCTGAAAGGCCTTATCTCGAGATATTTTCCGTAGCTTAAATATCAGGTGATCAACGCCACGGTTTTGTTTCTTTTCTAGGTAAACTTCCTTGAGCATTCTATGGAAGCGCTCAACAAACATGGTGTTTGCCCGTGATCCTACCAGAAAACAAGCTGCCCATTCCCTTGTTCTTCCCACGTATTCTTTCTCGAAATACTTAGCCAATGGCTTTGATTTGCCCTTGATCCACGCCATGAAGTGCTGCAAGGAACGCCTGAAGCTTGTTTCGGATAACTCATTCTGTAAAGACTTCAGTGCGGCATATACCTCGGCCATTTGTTCCTTGTCTTTCTAATGTTCGTTCAGTTTTCGTCGCCAGCTGCGGTCGACGTGCCAGCTACATAACAGTTTCCGGTCCGGCCTCGAAAATGTAGAAACCCAGGCGTTGTAGTAAGCGTCTGTGTCATCACTCATAAACGTTTCTGTCTGTACTTCGCCACAGCGTTCTCGTAAACTTGAAAAAAAGATCTTCAAAGCGTCCGTCGTTTCTTTGTTACCAATGAGCCACGCTACCGGTATACCTTCGTTGTAGTCATCTGTAACAAGAACTTTGACTAGCTAGAAGTCATATGCTGTCGTACCGTGGGTGGCGTCGACGCATATTAATTTCTGAGCATGTTTTTCAAACATTTCTTTTTGGAACTGCGTTTGCAATACCAGTAGGAAATCTTTTTCTTCCACACCATTGAAATCAGATTTCTGGCCTTGTGGTTTGAATAACAAAACTAGATTGAATTCCTCGCATTGCATCTCTTGTACCTAGTAGAGAACACTGTCAGTGTCATCACTAGCTTTCTGCATACAGTTTATATTATACTGTTGCTTGATATTGTGTAGGTCTGCACGGGTTATTAAGTGATCCCTATTAAGCGGCCCACACATACTGCCCCATATGTAGTCCATTACAGAGGTCATTCTTATACCTTGAGAAAGCTTAGCTGCAATGGTGGTGCGCATTTCCTTCGACATTCTGTTGAAGGTGTTCTCCTGTCTGTGCCCAACGTGTTTCAAACAGAACTCTGCTTGCACCTCTCCTGTTGCGTGATACCTTCTTGTTGTGATAAAGGCAGGGCATGAGTATCCAGTCTTGCAAGATCCTTGTGATTTCATTGCTCTCTTTCCCGTGCTTTTGGAGACAAACATGCCAGTTAAATTGCATCGCAACCATGATTTTGTGTACTGCTTGGTCTTTCTGTCAGCACGGTGTTTCACATACCAACTCTTTGTCATCCTTTCTTCTTCATTCTTCCATTTCTCGAATTGTGTATTTGAGACGTTTTATCAATGTAAATCTGCTGAATCTCTTTTAGGTGTTTATGTTATGCTTTTTGCTGTCATAAGCTAAAACATGTCCTCACGTCAATTAAACTTCAAAATTTATGGTCCAGTTTAGAGCGTCTCAAGGGATTGAAGGCTGTTTCTTGTTATGGCTAGGATACACATGGACTGACATTTAATAAGATTGCCTAATTTCTGCTTAAGTAATTACTTTATCCCAGAATAATTGAGCAAAAACAGCATGACTGACTTAAAAGATTGAAACTTACGTTTGACAACAGCAAGTCATTTTGGGTCAAGCCGGTTCTTGTCATATGCTCCAGTGAAATTTGAGTTGGCTAATTGTTCCCCCTAGGAGAAGTGCATGGCGAGTATTTTCAAGGCTGTCTTGTACCTTTCAGTGCCTCTATTTAGGACTTGGGAGACGCGTTTTTGGTGTTAAACTCCTTAAAGAAGGTAATTCTGTGTTTGTCGGCGTCTTTGCTGCGTTTACAGAACTACCCTAATGAGAAGAAATTCACTCTATATGATTAACAAGGGGCATGGTAGAAGCATAACAACAATTTTCCCATTCGCGTACGTGTCTCTGAGCATTTTCTTAGAGGAAATACAAATTAATGGAAATCTTTGGTGATAGTTTTTTGAAAACGTTCAGAATTCTAGGTCAGGAGCAAAATCTAACAAAACGGAACCAACTATGTTATATAAAAAAACAATTCCTTCTGCATCAACCATAATTACCATTACTATGGTCTCTGGCATCATCAGAAGAGCAGGCCCATTTTCATGGTGGCTTAACTTATTATTGGATTAATGCTTACTGAAGGTGGTGTGGATCTTGGCTGTGTGGGAACTGCATAGTTCTCCAACATTTCTAGACTGTCACTGAGGTGCTTCATTGCTGCCCTTGTTTCAGCCATAAATGAAGTTAAGGTGACTTCCATTCTTTTTAGTGTCTGGCAGAAAACATGGTGACAAAAACAGGTCAACATTATGTCACTTCGAACTTATCAGCCAATTCAATTTCAAAGTTGTCTTAATAATGAACAGTATTTGCAGCTTACCTCGAAAACCTGTAACTGATCACTGTCAGTCGTCTTCTTGAGTTAGATTGTCTGAAAGCCAGTCCAGCCGTTCGATATGCAAGGACATGTTTAACATGTCTTGGGCTTCCTTGATCCTCTCGCGTTGTTCCTCTGTCCGTCCCCTTTTCTCTCTCTTTTTTCTTTCCAGTTCTTCCCTTTTCCTTTTCCTTTTCTTCTTCCTCTCTCTCTTCTCTTTTTCTATTCTTTCCAACTCTTCCCGTCTTCTTTTGTCTTCCGTTTCTTTGTCTCCCTCTCCTTTCTTTCCAGTTCTTCCCTTTTTCTTTTCCCCTCCCTTTCTCTCTTCTCTTTCCTTTCAAACTCGTCCCTTATTCTTTTCTCTCTCCTTTCTTTCCAATTCCTTCGTTTTCTTGTCCTCCTCCTCTCTCCAGTTTTCTTTTATCCTTTTCTTTTTCCTTTCTCCCGTCTTTCTTTCCATTTCCTCCATTCTCCCTTCCTCTACTTTCGCTCCCTTCCTTACCTCAATTTCTCTTTCCTCGCATCTCCTTTCCTCTTTCATTTCACTGTCTTTTAGATCCTTTCTTTTCATTTATTCCCCTCTTTCCTCCCCCCCCCCTGCTTTTTGTGTTTAACTCTTCCTTCCACCTCTTCTTGTGCTTTTTGTCCCAAGTTTCCTTTCCTCGTTTTCCTCTTCTTCCCTCCCTTATTTTTGTCTGCTCCATGCATCAAACGCCAACTCGACTCCCTCTGGCTTTTCCCTTCTAAATATTGCGCGTACAATTCCTCCTCCTTCTGTTTGGAGATGGGGAGGTCTGAGGCATTGTCTGGTTTGTCACTCTTTCTGTTGTTTGCCCTACCGTTTTGATTAATGTCATGCGTTGGGGAACTGGAACCTTTTTTTGTTGTTTGTCAGACGGAAGTGGCGTGGCTTTGGCGCCAATCTTGAATTCTGAAAAATGGTGGACAAAACTAACAAGAAATTTATCACTTTAGAAACAGTCAAAAAGAAATTATCAAAGAGGACTCATTAGAATCTCGGGACAGCCAGACATTGGCAAAATTTTGTCACAAACTGCAAATAAAGTTAACAGGCACTAAGAAGGAACTGCTTGAAAGACTACTTCCTCTCAAAAACGAACACTTGTTCGATAGAAGAGTTAACAACATTTGCAAAAACTGAGGTACAAAAACACACAACAGGTAGGTAGAAAACACACACACTACTCCCAATTGTTCTAATCTACACATGCCCCTCCCGTTACAAAAACAGTCTGATCAAAAGTATAAACAAGTCAATTAAAATAAACTAGGTCCAAAAACCTAGATTTGTCTATTAGGGAACAAATCGGCCATTGATAAATAGTTTATCAGGTTCTGGTGTGCTAAAGAAAGCAATCTTTCCCTCCTCTCTTGCTTTTTTAAGACGTGGTCACTGCTTTTTTCTTCTTTTGCTTATTTCAGTAGGAAAATCTGCATAGACCGTAATATCGATATCATCTGCCAGCTTGCGGCTCTTCTAAAAACCAGCTCACAAAGCGTAGAAACGGTCAAATAATTTACCTTCTAGATTCTGTAACCTGCTTTCTACCCCTGCGAGCATTTCGAAGATCGGTTCCAGTTGAGTAGCGATTTTTTCTGTCATGTTCAAGGACTCCAGAACTTGATCGTTGTCGCTGAATACTATGCTAATGTTCAGTTCCAAGCATGGACTGTTGCGGGCCTTTTTTCCTTCTGGAGAGCAAATGTTGCCATCAGAGCTGATGCCAACTGTGATAAACGTTCACATTTAGAATTCAAAGTATGCTTGAAACAATCGGGGTTGTCAATCAAGTTACGCGGTAAAATTTCGCGTGCATGAAATAGTGTGATTAGGATTTTAATTGCGATATGCACAAAACATAAGTACAACATGCAACCTCGAAAACTTTGAATGGCTTACCTTGTGTTCCTCATAATTTTCTTACTGCAACGACAGAGAGCTGTGCTATTACAGCAATTTTACCACTTTCTCGTCGCAGAGGAAGAAGTTAGAGTGAGACGGAGAAACAGACAAATGTTGCTGATGTTCATGGCCCAAATGAGACAACAAAACGTGCAACGCGGAAGAAGAGCTTGGGTTTGGCCACGTCTGGTTCAAAAACTTACTGGCAAGTCCGGCGCTAAATTTTCTTTGGAAGGAACATTTCAGAGTCACCCGAGAATCATTTGAATACTTATGCGACCTTGTGAGAGTAAACCTGCAAAAGTAGCACACAAGATTCCGAGTCCCTGTTAGCGTGGAGGAAAGAGTTGGCCTAGCACTCTGGCCACTGGCAACAGGGAACAGTTACAGAAGTTGTGGGTTACAGTTTGGATTAGGAAAGTCAACAGCGAAAATCATCTGTAGTGAGTTCGAGCAAGCTGTTTTTGATCTAAAAGATTGTTTCATAACATTTCCTTTAACAAATGAGGAAATTGGAGAGAAAATTGAGGAGTTTCAGGAGCTGTATGGAATACCGCAAATAGTTGGAGCGTTCGATGGGTGCCACATAGAAATAAATGCTCCACCACAGAATCACGAAGATTATTTTAATCAAAAGCAGCACTACAGTATAAATCTACAGGCCATAGTCGATGCCAAATTGAAGTTCATTCATGCTACTGTTGGGTACCCTGGAAGTATACATGACGCTCGAGTTTTAAGGCTAAGTGGTTTGTACGATTTCGCCGAAAATGAGCAAATTCTTAGTGGTTCAATGCGAAATATCAGTGGAACAGAAATCGGGCCTCTTTTAGCTGGAGACCGTGCCTATCCACTCACAAACTGGCTCATGAGACCCTTGCCTGATAGAGGTTATTTAGCTGCCGAGCAGAGGAAATTCAATCTTAAGTTCAGCGCACTGAGATGCATAGTCGAAAGAGCTTTTGGCATGCTTAAATCAAGATGGAGGATTATTTTGAAGAAAATTGAACAAAAAAAGACAACTTTGAAGAGGACTGTAATTGCGGCTTGTGTTTTATGCAATATTCGCATTGAAAGGGGAGACCTACACGATGCAGACGATAGCGACTGAGACTGTTGCTCTGATGATGACAACGGAGGGCGAAATGCTTTTGAAACCGGCAACAATATTCGAGATACGTTAAAAGACTATGTGTGGGAAAACCTGTAAATTAATGGTGATGCAAACTTTTTATAGTCTTCTTTGCTGTTTCACATAAAAACGTGAAGCATAAATCAATCCCTGTTCTGTTACAAGGTTGTTTTTTCTTTACAACTTCAGATTATACATGAGTCACTGCCGGTACTAACATGATTGAATGAAGAGTGAAAATAATAACATTTTTCTTGGATTGAACAAATGTGATGTATAAATCTCTAAAGGTAAAGAAAGTTAACTCATTTTCTGCCCTACTTTGACAGCAAGTCTTTGAAAATAACTTTTAAACCTGTAAGTATAGCATTTGTTTGATCCATTTGCTTGTTCTGGGCCTCGCAAAACATTTCAGCAGAACGTTCAAATCTCTTGTTATCTTGTTCAATACTACGCTTCCACATTTCCATAATGGCTGTCTGGAATTCACCTGCAAAAGATCCACTCGGTTCTGGCTCATCTCGATGCTGTCGTTTTCCCTTACGGCAACTCTTTTCTGCGGGCTTGTCGTCTGCCTTCTTTTTGCCAGAGTGGGTGCTCGGATTTGAGGCTGGTCGACTGCTTTCCTCCCGAACATCTTTACTTTCTACTGAGCCTCCTTTCTGCTCTGTACTAGTAAAGATGGAGCTTCCTTCAACGGCCATTTTTGTTGGATTTATGCAGTCGCGATGCCCCATTACTTCCTCAAAATAATCAAAATATGAAAAGCCATCTTTGATGATTTTTATTCCAGCTTCTCCGGTCTTCTGGGTTCGCTGTTTTAGTTGTTTATACTCGTACTCCGAATTCTGTTGGCGTTTCTTGACCTGTTGAAGGGTTCTCTGGCTCTCGGGAAAGCATTCTTGTAAGATGAATACATTTCATTCCATATTTTGATCTTTTCCTTTTGAGAGGCGCTTCGAAGCTGGTTATACCTGGGCCCCCAAGCTTCCAAAAGATCTTGAGTCTCGTCAGTCCAATCAGCCGACTTCGACTGGCTTTGGTTGTCTTAACCTTTGGCCATTCCTCCTCTGACTGTAAAGGTGAAGTGCTTGCAGTCCTTGCAGTGCTTGCTACAGAGATGGGCGATTGCGCTCTTGACACATCAGAGATGTTGTGGATCGTGCTGAGCTGAGATGAATCTTCAAGTTGCTGTTCATGTAACTGCATACGTGTCAACTCGGACGACTAATAAAAAGAGTTGCTGGTCGAAGGAAAGGGCAATAACTGTCTACTAACCATAGGCGGTTGTAAATGCTCAGGAGAATTTACTTGGCTTGCTAAATGCTGGTTCAAGTTGTTTCTGTTGAAGAAGACACGAGTG
>NC_133201.1:25266297-25276297 GCF_958299795.1 Porites lutea | reverse complement strand
TCTAGGTTCTTACACGCGGGTTTTTACTGTATCAATTTGTGTTGTTTATTTTTTATTTTGAGAAACTGGACTCTTAAGAATGAGAAGTTTTCACACAAAAAAGAATAATTAAATATTATCTAATAACCTTCAAGAATGATAAATGTTCTTTTTTTAACTTCTACTGGTTTATTTATAATAAAAAGTATATAACATTTACATATTTCTGTAAAAGTATTTTGTTCATTTTAGGAACTGGAAATGGTATGTAAATGCAAAAAAACATTAAAACTGTAACAATGAGAATACTGGCTAATACTTAAGAATTGTGGGGCTCTGTGTTAAAACATGACCCCTTCTAAAACCAACCTAAAGTATGATAAACTGACTTTTTAAATTATATAAAAAGAAAAATTGCCTAATTTTCCTTTTTATAGATCGTTTTCACTCATGTCACCAAAAGCCTAGCAACTGTCACTACGCCGCCATATTCGTGAACCAAAAGTGTAAACAAACGGGGTTGCGTGCTCACTGTAAAGGTCCTGTGAAGATGGTATTTTGTTTGATAGTTGGTTGTGCAAGCAAAAGTACTCGAGGTGGTTACAAACCAAGGAGAAGAAGCTAAGAAATTATTGAAAGAAAGGGGTTCACTGTGGATTTCGGCTATTAGTCGGGATGATTTAACAGAACAGATTATCGCAAATGATCAAGTCTGTGACCGACATTTCGTCTCAGGAAAAGGAGCAAAAAGTTGGGACAGATTTAACATTGACTGGAATGTTCCGTGGCACATCGTTGAGGACGAAAGCAATATAGATGACGCCCTGTTAACCTGGAATAAATTGTTTTCTGAGGTTGCAGATTCTCATGCACCTGTCAAAAGACGACATGTTAAAGGAACACCACTTCCTTGGATGAATAATAAAATCAGCCAAACAATGAAAGAACGAGACTGGATTCATTGAAAGGCGCGGAAATCAAACTCCTCTCAACACTGGAACACCTATAGAAAACTGAGAAGCGTGGTCAATTGCTTAGTTAAATCTGCCAAGACGAAGTATTACTGTGGCTTGTTTCAGGATGCCAAAGGGAATGCGAAAAAAATGCATCAAACTACCGAACTATCTCTATTCTGCCTACACTCAGCAAGATTCTTGAGAAAGCTGTACATACACAGTTATACCAGTTCCTGGTTGTTCTTCACAGTTTCTAACACTACAAAAATGCCACACCTTAGAGCAGTATTGAAAGTGGGGCAAAATGAAAGCATTATATAACTTTACCTTGGTACCGGTACATATAAGGTAATATTAGTCAACATTATTGTATTGCTCGAGAAAATAGAGGGGTGCACGGAATAAGTCCCTAATTGAGTGACTCATGATCTAATATCAAGTTCTCCCTTGCATTCACAAGCATATAAACATGCACTTTAAGGCCTCGCACAATCATGTTAACAGTTCTGTATGGAGCCCTATAAGGGACACACATCTTTTCTATTTTCGTGCCACTTTTATTGCCACTTTTAGTGCCACTTTTAGTGTGTTACTTTTAGTGTGCCACTTTTAGTGCCACTTTTAGTGCATGTAAGAACGGATGTACACATTTAAAACTAGTATATATTTTACTTGATTATGTGCTAGATTATTTTTCTTTTATTATTGATGGTTGTAAATTGACCAGTATTGCACAGACAGTAACGGCAAGACTAACATATGGTTTACATGTAAGAGGAATAACCCCTCTGAGGAAGTTAAACTGTGAATTTCTGTCGCCTGATCATGCGCTCAATATGAACCCCTGTCAGGTTGCAACTCGTCTTGTGCAAGTTGATGCTCGTGCAGATACATTATTCTTGCGCATCATTGGGGGTGCAATTAGTACAGTGTCATGTAAAGCTAAAAGATCTTGAATGTTAAAGCCCTTATCAGCCATTACAGCATCGCCAGGTTCAGTTTTTCAAGGAAACCACTAACATTTACAATCTCCTTGTCACTGATTCTTCCACTATACAATTTTGAGACAAAATTAAAGTGCAAAATAGCAGACAATGAAATGAGTAACTTAAATGTATTTAAGGACTTGTATTGACTGTAGGTAGAACTTTGGCTGGACGGTTTACCTGGTTTTCCAACATAGAATTCTGTACAATCTATTATTGCTCCCAGATTTTTAAGGCTATTCTTTTGGAAGCAATTGGGTTTTGACATCTCTCACAATTCCTCCTTTGTTGAGAAAGGTAAAAGAAATTCCAACTCCTTTTCAAGAAATAAAATCCAAGTTATAAATATTCTGCTTCCAGTCCCTGTAGTAATACCGAAGATATCTCACAGCATTTCAAGACTTGGGTTCCTTCTTAGTCTAACAAGAGTAAACACAAAGTGTTCTTTGGTTGTCAGCTTGGCAAACTCTTTCATGTGGGGCTGGGTAACAGAGTTATAAGTCAACAAAACGTCAAGTCTCTGAAATAGACTACCTTTATTACTTGTCCTGGAGCTTTCCAGTCTTTATTTTCGTGAACCTTTCCACACGTTCATGCACAGGTCGTTCAAAGAGCAGATAACTATCCAGCGGATGAAATGTATCAGCTGTAATGCATTTTGTCAGCTGGATAGCGACTTACCCGCTCTTTGAACAACTGGGACCTGAATGATCTAGGCGATCGGCTCAAATTATGAGGAAACATTGCTCAGACGAGCGATGAGAGCAGAACCACAATTCCCAATGCTTTGTCAGCTTTTTCTAATATAATAACTCATTCCCACCAAAGCCCAAGTTCTCTAGAGGAGATGCGACTCCAGAGGTGATAGGAGAGCTCAAAATAGGCAGGAACACAGAGTAGCGATGGCGTGGAGGTGGAATAGTCGCCGATGCCTCAGCAGTTCACGAAAAGACAAAATACACGCGAACTGAGAAACTCGGGTAATATGGTTGTGGTCAGCAGCATTATTTGCCATTACCCTAATTGTGATTGGGTTGGTAGCATTAAAAAACAGAATGTTTCTTCACATGGGCATTAACGAGAAATTTGGTGGGAAATTCGACTTTATCTCATAAAAATGTATCTTTCAATGTAGGAGCCATTCCTTCTTTCCAGTAATTCTAGTCTTAGATTCATTTTTTTATTCAACACATTGTAGGTAGTCAAAAACAGACTGAATTCTTTTTCTTAAGTTTTATGTCTGACAAGGTTAACCTACAACGTATATGGTTGACCAAGAATATCATCTAATGGCTTGAATCCATACGTTTGACCACAAATAAGAAAAATTAAGAGGACCTCGTCACCTTGATTCGGTCGACGTCTGTAATTGACAGTAAAAGTAATTTTAACCAACCAAAGTGCAGCAGAATATTCCGCAAGTGAACGAAGTGACTTAACGCAACTCCCTTAACTTTCGAGTTTTCTTAAGTTAATTGCGCAATAGGCCAATGCCTATGCGCTGTTGATAACGTTCTGTGATATATATCAGACACAGAGGCCATAACAACACTGAAAGAAATGGATAGTTTGGCTTCTTTCCCTTACTTGACAGCTCACGTAGTTTTCGGGCCAAAGTGTGTTATCATTATAAGTCATAAATAGGGTCCAAAAGGACAGTGTATAGTTGGCAAGACTTGTCGATGGTAGTGGGCGTGTCTAATCCCTCGTCTTCCATTATTATTTCTCCCAGATCCTTGAAGGCAGGACAACATCCTTTTGCTTGTGGTCACGTTGCGCACATTTGGTCTGCAATTTCAATTTTGTCTACGTCAATCAGGGTAGAATAATCTTGCGCACCTTTCAGCTCCGGAAGAAAGTAAAGAATATCTGGCTTCTCAGAAGGGGATTCCAGATTGGCAGATGGTCTAATTCTTTGACCATTCCACTCCAGGACAACTCTTTGTAGCTCTTCTTGCATCAAATCCATGAAACAGAATTTTAAGCATTCTCGATGTATAACGTTCTTATCATTGTACAAACCAGAATCTCTTAAATTCTTAAAATACTCTATCCACCAGTCTGCACATCCCTGTCTCAAACGTCCCCACCATGCTTCTATTCTTTGATTTGAAGTTGATTTTCCGTAAATGAACTCTATTCTCCCGAAAAATCATCCTCAGAGGACCTGCGAAAGAATCGTTGAATAGCTGCCACGTTCACCATCTCAGTTCCCCTGTCTCCCAGAATAATGCGTACAGTAGCTCCTAACTGCCTAACACAGTCAAGGTAATACTGAGCTACTATTTTGGGGTCGTTATTTGAAGATGCTACCTCAAGCCATAAAATTCTTCTATTGAAAGGTTTCAATTTGTCATAACCGTCTATAGACCCTTCTTCGAAGTCTATGCCTTGATCGGTGTTCCACTCCTTCAGGGTCAAAGACCTTCAATACATGTCGAACAACGTCTCTCGTAGTAACAAGTCCGTAATGATTCACGAGTCTCTAGTGCATTGTTCTGTACCCAAGAAGACTACCGCTTCCCCTTAATTCCCCTTGCACTACCTGTACTTTTTCATCTAGGTCGCTTTGAAAGCAACGTCTTCTACACCCCAGCCTCCTTAGAATCCTTTTCAAATGTTTCAGACTAAAACATAAACCATGCACACTTGCAAGGGACAAAACAGTTTCTTGAGCAGCAAATTCAAGGTTAATGTAGGTTTCAATTAGTTTGTCTTGAGCAAGAGCGTTACCTCTGGTTGCAGGCAAATAATTCGAAAGCACTCCCCTTGAAGTTGTGCAAATAGCTGCTAAAAGGAATATTGAACAAATCTTCATTGCTACAGCGACTGTCGAACTTGTAGGGGAGGAAAAAAACCAGAACTCCTTGAAGAGGAAGTTGGTGTATAAGACATGCACAAGTGGTGCGCCTGCGATTTGTATTATGCTGATAGTGAAAATCGCACTAAAAGTGGCACTAAAAGTGGCACGAAAATAGAAAAGATGTGTGTCTCTTATAGGGCTCCGTAGTTCTGTTTCCTAACAACGCAATTGTAAAACAACAACACCAAACATGCTGACACTTTTCACACTTAAGCAGCTTCACGTCAATAGTGTAAGAGAATAAATAAAAAGACCATGATGGTGACTGGTACTGAGTACGCCTGTACACAGTATTAAATGATGACCTATTAAGAACTGGATTTAAAGATGCATCAAACTGCTCAGAGCTGCTAAAATGTGGATGTAACTTAAATTCCATTTTACAAGTTGATGCAGAGATGTCTGAGATTTCTTCAACACTAAACTTTATACAACCTGGGCGAAAAGCCACTGTTGCCAATTTACATTCAGTATCCATACTCCTGCAAACATAGGTCTCCTAGTACATGTATAGGTGTCTCTAGTCCTTGCAACCACCGCACCTCCTGCAGCCATAGGTCTCCTAGTTCACGTACAGGTCTCTCTACTCTTTCTAACCACGGCAACCCCTACAACCATAAGAGTCCCAGTACCCATATAAGTCTCACCATGTCCCTCAACCACTGCAACCCTGCAATGGTAGGTCTCCAAGTATGTGTATATGTGTATAAGTCTCACCATGCCTCACAACCATAGTTCTTCCAGTACAAAAGAATATTGCGTATTTTTTATTTTTTAAACATCAGAATGTCATGCCTTTTAATAGTGTTAGTCCCCTCACTTTTCTAATCACTAATTCATCAGCAAAAGCGTTATGACAGGTAAAAGGTGTGAGGAAGTGAATTGATACACAAGGCATAAATGAGGCTCTGCATCATGAACATGCGAAAAGTAAATATGTAGCTTAACAAAACACAAAACAAAAATAAAATTTGAGATGCTGACTAAAAATATAACTTGAAAAACTTCCTTTTAAAGGCATTTACCAGGAAAAGGCTATCAAAGCGAAAAAACCTATTATAAATTTTCTCAGGCTGCCAAGCGTATGCAACGCGGAAGCCAATTATGTCAATAAAAATAAATATTTTAACGCTAGTTGAGAGGAAGGTCTTAAGAAGTTATTATAAAGCCAGTGCTGGTTTAAAGTCTGCTAGGATATTTCCTGTGTAGGAAAATTCATTATTGATAAATATAAGCTTTTTTGTCAACCACCTTTTGTGATAGCAAGAACTATCTTTTCCTGTTCTTTAACCAGACTTATCTTCGAATTTCACACTTGTTGGCTTTCCAATATCGACTTCTCTCCCTTGCTTTTCAGAGCATTTATTTCTTGGTGGTGCGTGTCCAGTGTCTGTTGAGTAGTTCTTTTGAAGTCCCCGTGGGTTTTGGCATCTTGCAAATCATTGACAGCGTTCCAATTAGCCTCTACCATCTTTTCCACGGTTTTCATGCCTCTTATTTCATCTTTTATTTCTGTGCTGAGACAAGATATTTCTGCCAAAGAAGTTTTCTATCCTGTCCTCAAAACCTGATAGTTTATCCATTATTTGTGAGAAATGAGTGGTTGTAATCCTCCATTCCGTCAATCGGCACTTGATGTCTTTTCAGAGATGGCGGTGATTGACACAAGGAACTTGAAGATCTCCCTTCTGTAGAGTCTCTTCGACATGCTCAAGTGATGGTTGCATTTTTGGCCTCCTGGTCGATGTTTCTTACAGAGCACAAAAAAGACATCTGTCCACCTTAACCTCGCAAGCAGGCCTCCAAATGGAAGAATCAACTCCTAATATACACTTAACAATGATTGAACAAGAACTCTCTAAATAGTCTGCATAACTCTTTTTCATCAAGGCCTGAAGCACTGCGCACATTTAAAAGAATATAAGGATACTCATTTGTTCCAAGAAGATTAACCGCACTACTAGTTGCTGATGGTACTGGAGGTGGAGACTCTACTGCCGTAAGAGCTGGGGCAGAATGGAGAGTTTGCCCAATGTCCTCCTGCAATTAAAACACTTGTCTGTGGGCTGCAGATGTCTGTGATGAAAGGCTGCTGACAAAAGGACTGAAAACGGAATTGCTCTGAAGAAAAAGGCTGAATGGCAGGGTAAAACGACCAGGAGGAGGCCTCTCCTGTGAAGATCTGAAACGAGCTTCAGCAGTACTCCTCGATTGCATTTTTCAGCCACAAAGCTTGGAAAGGGCACTCAGCTCAGTAGAACGTAGCTTCTTTTCATCCTCTGAGTCATCAGCAAGTTTTTCAGACTCATATTCTTCCACAGCTATCCAACCAGCAGGACTTTTATCACCAAACAAATGACCTTGCTTCGTTTTTTCAACTGCACCTTTAGGTTTTTCTAACTACTTATTTATTACTGCAACAAGGTTACCTTCCAAGAGCACGGAACAGGCCATGTTAACAAGTTGTAAAAGGCTAGAATTGAACTCAAACTGAACTTTATTGCCTTTTAACTGAAAACTGTTTGCCACTTTTGTCTTGCTTTTTAGCTCCTTGAACTGGAAAGATGTCGTGATCTCGTCATCAAAACGACATTTATACTCGGAAAACTTCTAATCCAGCATCAAATCGAAGAGACAATAAGTAAGCTGGAAAATCTCTGTGCTGGAGAGATAAGGCTCTACGTTAGTTCTCAACTCCGAGGATTCACGGCTTGCATCATCCATAACAAATAAAGTGAGATTTGCAAGTTGCTAAGAGAGATGCCATCGAGTTACCTTGTCCTGTAGCACTACCACGAATCGTCAGATTTTTTTTAAAAACCTACCCCTACCCCTCCAAAAAAATTCTTTTTAGCTCCTACTTAAGGCAAGCCACCAAAAAAAATCCCAGAATCGAAAATTTCAAACCCCAAAATATCCTTCGATCATCACTTGAAATCTGGGGTACCCATTGAAGTTGTATTGTTGTATTTTTACGCTGTGTGCTGCGAAGCTACAACACCAACAGAACCATAAATACTTCTGAATCAGGCCAAGGTCTATTGTTCTGATTTTCAGTTTTGACCTTAAAATGGCGATTTATTACAGTTATGTAAGGGTTACCTCATACATAAAGGTAATCACTGAATAACAATTCTCCCCCTGTATTGTTTATGTTTAAATGAATGAGGTCGAATGCACAGAACGATATTTATGGATCAAATCACTTAGACGTTCCGCATCTCCTTTGTGAACTGCAAAACAGTAATTCTCCGAAAAACGAACATTGAAAATTTCCTGGAAGAAATGCAATCTTTTTTTCCTTTGCTTCGTCCATAGATCGCAAGATTGCAAGATCTTGAGAACGGCAGACTTCCTACCACATTTATTTTTAGTTTCCATCCATGTATAGGATGGCCTTTGTTTAATGAGACTTACTTTTGTAGAAGCAACGTGCAAGAACTTGAAGATAACAGTGCAGTGCTAGCTAGCAAAACTATTGAAACTTCGATCTTTAATGTTAATGGCAGCAGCTTACTGGGCCCGTTGATAATAGGGACTTTCGACAGACAGGCCCCTGACCTCTAAAAACCATACTCCTTTACAGACCTGGCCTTTAGGCAGAAATTATGTCATCATTACTTACATTAGAGCGCAAACAAAAAATTCTTCAAATGTATTTTAAATTTGCGGATTTTTATTTTGTTCTTATTCATTTGGAATTGAAACGATGACTACGTTCATACGCTCCCGTAATTCCCAAGAAAACCATACCCAGTTCCAGATCAAAATAGGCAAAGTGTATGGCCGTTCTCAGACCAAAACGACCCAAAGGAAGACGGATGGGAGGGGGGAACTAGCTGATGTTTAATAGTACCACCCAGTTTATAGTGCATCCATGTGACCAAAATGTCGTTTCCCTTTTTGGTCAGATGGATGTTATCGTCCCGATACATGTTCCTATTTCCCAGGGAAGGTGGTAAGTCATGGTAAAAAACTCGTTCTGGAAAACATTCGTGAACCTGAAAATAAATATGTGTTAGTAACTTGTACTACAACAACAACAACAACATAAGCTTTATTTGTATGACTATAATTATGTAGTTACAGTATTGCAAAAGCTTTAACATAAAGTTACAGTTTATAGCAATGATAATGCAATGCAGTGATTACTACAGTCAATCAAGTGTCATCAGCATGATTTGATAACAAATTAGTGCGTAAATCATTACATAATGAGACAAATTTCAACAAATGTGAAAATGCGGAAAAATTCTGTGAATTCATCAATTTAATTATTAATTCTGTGTAAGATAGCTGATTAAAGTCGGCAAAATTTTGTTGGATTTGATTGTAGAATTTCTCCCTTGGGATTGAATTTTTTGACAATGGAGGAGAAAATGAAATTCGTCTTCAATTATACCAGAGTTACAAATAGGTCAGAATCTTTCATTGCATCATGATCGAACTGTGGTAAAATGCATGGGAAACACATGAATGATAGCAGTTGGGCATTTTTGATAAATTACAGTTAATATTTTGATGATCGTGGCAGATATAACAGGAGATGTACTTGCTAGATTGTTTGCTCTGCATAGTAGAGAAATATTTGAAACAGATTTGGGGAAGTTCATACTTTCCACCCTGTACAATATTGCCTCCACAGTGTCACCAGAAATGCCAGCATTTAACACGTGGAAATGGGGAAGTAATCATTGTACTTAATAGGTGCAAACCTTTGGATATTTTTCATTATTGAATCTCCAATAAGAATCGCAGTTTTTCCTTCCTGATTGGAATTGATCTCTTCTATCTCTTGTTTTTTTTGCTTTTCTAAACTTCGGAGCCAGTGGCTCTGCTCTGTACCTAGATATTTAAGAGGACAAGTTGTGATTAAAACAACAAAGAACTGGTGCTGGAGGAGAAATGGAATTTGAAAAAAATTAGATGATGTGAATAGTCTGTTGACATAATCACAAATGTGAACGTAAAGATTGAATGGCCTGGATACCCATGGAATCAGTGAAACAATGTGTACTATGTATATTATTTGTTAAGTGTTAGCTCAGTTTATGAACTACTATTAAAGCTTTAATTCATTTATATGTACACTCACTATATATTTTTGAAAAGTAGTTGTTTTTAGTTGAGGTCAATTACTTCCACTTTCATTTTCTTTTTATTCCAACCCTTTAAACAACTATCCAAGTACAATTTTCCAGGGTAATCTTCAGACA
>NC_133201.1:25161297-25253797 GCF_958299795.1 Porites lutea | reverse complement strand
CCCAAACAACATTGCAATAGTCGAAATGCGGCTGGATCAAGGCTTTGTAGATAAGATGCAATGTTGCTGGGGGAACAAATTGCCTGACCCGTTTGATAGCGGTAATACCAGAGGCAATTTTTTTAGCCAACTTTTCGATATGACTGCCCCAGGTAAAGATTGTACGGGAGTACCATTGATGCTCAGAACGGGAGAGGCAGTTAGGGTGTTCAGCTTTTGTCTCAAGCCGATTAGCATAAACTCAATCTTAGTCATATTAAGTGTTAGTTTGTTAGCGATCATGCCATTTGCTGATATTTAGCAAATCTGTATTCAAACGGGACTGAATGATATTGACATTTCACATCTTTATCAGCGTAATTAAGATTCGCATCATCGGTATACATTCTAGAGTAAGAGTTAGTTGAGCAATTTGGTAAGTCGTTTATGTATAGCAAAAAAATAGAGGACCCAATACAGCCCCTTGAGGGATGCCACATTGGAGAGACCAGGTCTTGAAAAGTTAACCACTAACAGAACATGTTTGAGTGCGGTTTTCTAAGTATGATTAAACCAATTGTAAGCATTTTCTTGAATTCCGTAGGCGCTTGATTTAGACAGTAATACCGTGTGGTCTACTGTATTCTCCTTTTCCAAAGCTTCGATTAGGCCAGACTTGGTGGAAAGATCAGTCGACCGTTTCAACGATTCAAAATTTAATTTCTGAAGCTCAATGCCCTCGCAAACAGAATTGAGGTTAGCTTTGACATCAAAGGCTTCTCAATCTTGTGAGTTGGATCAGTGCCAGAAGCGAAACTGTTAACGAAGACTTTTTGATTCACATGTACACGTTTTTGTGTTTGGGTGGAGTAGTCTATAGAAGTCAGCAAGGTTTAACTCTTTCATTACATATAATAAACCATTTCTATAGGTTGGGTCCCTTCCATGGACGTCCACGTTTCTTACCTATTTGATTAAGCGTTGTGGTCCAATCTCCGACCAAAATGACGTGTGATATGCAAGCTTTCGACATCAAGAGATGAGTAAGTTTTCTCAGAAAGGGCATTTGAAGCTCATAATCTGTTAGAGCATAAATGTTAGTTATCGTAAGCTCCTCGTTGGGTAATTTAACACTGCATGGCAAATATATATCGCCCGTCCGTGTCAATGACTGTTGCTTCTAAACCAAAGCTGTTTGTTTCACTAAGATACATGTCTACACCTCTGGCGTGCTCTGAACCGTGACGGTAGAATACATTAAAACCTATTGCACGTTTCTGAAGGATTGTTATTTTGTAAGGATTCGTTTCACGGGCTCTTCCCCTAGAAATAAGGACATAGAGGTTAAGCAAGGGGTTATCAGTGTATTATAGATGTACAAAATGTCTTCGTTAGTTAGCATCGCAATAGTTTGACTTATATTTGTAGCTACTGTGTGAATATGGTTCCTCCAAGACAATTTCTCATCTATTAAGACTTTCACTTCACGTTTAAATCTCTCTCTCTCCTTAACATTTACACTTTTTTATTATTATTAAAAATATGTAACATCGAGAAGGATTATGAACTTTGATTGATAGGGGCGCAAATTGACGTTAAAATATTTCCTGTTATCCAATTATCTGACTTTCATTATTCAATTTTTACCGTTGCTTCCACGTTTACAAGGTTTTGAAAGGATTTCAGTTCCATCCGCAATGCAAAGAATTTAAATTATTCGGAGCGATAAGATTTATCATTTACATATAACAAGAAATGCAGGGGCCCTAACACAAACCCTTGTGGTACACCATTACACCATAAGTAGCGTCACTCCTCTGACTTCTTTCGGCCTGCGTAGCCCTTCATGGGTTTCTGGGTATGAATAACAAGTGAAATCGTAAGACGGAAACCATCATAAAATGGAGTAATTTAGTTTTCAGTCGATAAAGACCTTGTCGCAGAATAATTCAAGTTATATCGCATTCTTTTTTGCATTTTTCAAAGGCTATAGATATAATTAGTTATTTGTAATAATACCAAAAAGACAATTTCTCATGGGATCCGCGAGTGGCAATAACTGCGATGAAGAAACTAGTATTCATTGTAAAAGTGACAATCTTTTGCCGAGAACGGCGACGGCATGAGCCGTTTTTCCTTTGCCCCTAGCTTTTTGAGTTTGAGGTAATTTTGACGTGAACCTCCTCCTTGAACCTGCGCTAACGGATGCACTGAACGTTTTTTCTGCTCTTATGCTACTTCATGAGAAATTTCTGCAATTTGATTGGCTTAGAGCAGTGGTATTTCAGCTTAATTTGAAATACCTATGAGAAAATTACAAACCTTTTGTGGGTAGTAGTATAAACAATTAATAGCATGATTTGTACGTGATATTTGGTATAAATCCCACACGTGATATTTCAAAATTGTCTCAAATTTCACTCGCATAACGGCTCGTGAAATTACGTATAACAATTTCGAATTATCACTTGTGGTGTTTATGCCAAATATCACTACCAAACATGCTATTACCTATACTAATAGCATGATTTGTACGGGACATTTTGCATAAAAACCACTCGTGATATTTCACAATTTTCTCAAATTTCACTCGCATAAACGGCTCTTGAAATTACGTAAACAATTTCGAAATATCACTCATGGTGTTTATACTAAATATGACTACAGATCATGCTATTACCTACGCTAATTTATAATTTCACGTATGAAGTAATAAAATTGCCATGGCAACCTTCATTACGTCTCAGAGCCAAAATGGCGACGAAGTTCTAAAATGTTATGAATGAAGATGTCAGGGTATTAAAAGACAGTTTAGAGAACCTAAACAAACGAAAGAGTACATCGAGGAGGATTCTAACAGGTATTTTGTCGAACAATTCTGAAAATTCTCAACTTAAGCCAAATTTAAGCTCTAGACGTTTGAGAGAGTGAAGTTCTCGATCGATACGATCCAAGATAATCAAAATTCCTCGATTGCTAACGTAATTCGAAACCCATTACATTAATAGGTAATTCAAAAGGCGAGGAAAATTATTAGGATTTGGACAATACGCAAGTGAAATTATTCCCAAATTTCACGACACATACTTTTTGTTCGTGGGTTTAAGGTGGCTCGGTACAGTTTTTCAGGGTCAATACCTCCCAAGTTTGAGCATAAACTACGTCGCCATAAACAAAGTTTTGGAAAAATTGCCACCACATTTGTATTAGATGAAGATGAAAATTTGTTATGATCAGGGTTGCAAAGGCATTGGAGTTGTCATAGCAACGAAATGACGCTTTTACCTATTTTACTTGCAGCAGTATATCTCGGCACTGGGAACTGTTCTTCGAAAATCATTCACGGGAGCTTTTTCTTCCAACAGCAGCCTCGATGTTCGTGAAGTTTAAGCGAAATCTGTAAGAGCGTTATCGAGATATTTTGGGATAAAGATTTTGTGGTTAGAAATAAGGTAAAAAATGGACAATCTTGGTGTTCGGCTGTTATCTGTAGAAAACGAAGCGCTTTTGACATGCAATTTCACCTCATAGTAGTTTCAATCTTTTTGAAAACGTGTGTGAAAGATCAAGGAGATAGCTCCAGCCGATTGCTAGAAAGAAGGATTTGATTAGTATGTATCGAGGCGCTCTTGTTAGCGGTTTTTTGAACATTTTGGTCTACTTTAACAAATTAGCGAATAATTTTTAAACCGCTCGATAGATTTTTAAAAAAATTTAAGATTCTTGAGATTAACCTTTCTTTTATGTGACCTTTTAGTGTCAAGGTTATTGATATATTGTAAGGCAGTAAAATAAGGGCTACAATTCGCTAATATTTTGGCAGAAAGTTTGTGTTTACAAGTGTGAGCCTCTCATTATTCAGGGTATTGTGTTCAAGTTTCATTTTTTCGTGCACAACAATAGCTAGCATTTTTGCATATTTGAAATGCATTGTTAGTTACTGCTGTTCACGTGAAAATGAAACTTGGAGACAATGCCTTGAATAATTAGAGGCTTTCACTTGTAATGACGAAACTTCCGATAAAAAAGTAACGAATTGTAGCCCTTATTTTACTGCCTTACAATATATCAATAATCTTGAAACTAAGGGGTCATATAAAAGGAAGGTTAATCTCAAGAATTTTAAATTTTTTAAAAAATCTATCGAGCGGTTTAAAAATTATTCGCTAATTTGTTAAAGTAGACCAAAATGTTTATAAAACCGCTAACAAAAGCGCTTCGATACATACTAATCAAACCCTTCTTTCTAGCAATCGGCTGGAGCTATCTCCCATGATCTTTCACAAACGCTTTTAAAAAGATTGAAACTACCATGAGGTGAAATTTCATGTCGAAAGCGCTTAATTTTCTACAGATAACGGCCAAACAACAATATTGTCCATTTTTTGCTGTGTTTCTAACAATAAAAATCCCAAAATATCTCGATAACGCTCTTACAGATTTCGCTTAAACTTCACGAAAATCGAGGCTGCTATTGGAGGAAAAAGCTCCCGTGAATGATTTTCGAAGAACAGTTCCCAGTGCCGAGATATACTGCTGCAAGTAAAATAGGTCAAAGCGTCATTTCGTTGCTATGACAACTCCAATGCCTTTGCAACCCTGATCATAACAAGTTTTCATCTTCATCTGATACAACTGTGGTGGCAATTTTTCCAAAACTGTGTTTTTGGCGACGTAGTTTATGCTCAAACTTGGGAGGTATTGACCCTCAAAAACTGTATCGAGCCACCTTAAAGGGATACGAAAGAGTTGGAAGCCGGCGGAAAGTGGCTTTCATGTGTTTGGTTTATTCTTCAAAAATTGGCAAAATTAAGGGATAAATAAAATATCAGAATTTTTTTTCAGACGTACCTTTGTGACTGACCAAACATAGCCGACGTTCTTCGCTGTCAGATAAAATGTACGAACCTCCTTCGATCTCCAGCCCCCAGTAGATTCTTTCTGACTTGTAAGCTGCCTGTTGCACCATTTGCTCTTAGAGTTGCAGCCCTTTTTACTGCGAATCCTGTGGAATGATATTGCGGGAGTAGTATGTGTAATGTACTAATCAAATGGTAACGCCCGAAATAAGGAAATGATCGCTGGAGCCTGGGGATAGACGGAGAACTGAAGCCTGTAAGAATTGTTTCAAACCTGTTTTCGATATACAGGCTTTTGATATACCTTATAATTGGTCAATTTTGACAGTTTACGTCAACACGTTCGTCAATCATGTGGTTTGTGCGCGCGGAGGGTCTTAACAAACTTGGCAAGCCTGTAAAGCTCTCATACACAGCACGTTTTCGAAATTTTGACACAAGAAACGGCTTTTCAGAAGGTGGGAGAGGAGAGGAGAGAGGGAGAAAAAAGGCTGGACTGAGGTACAGTAGAACCCCGGTGACTCGAACTCTGAAGGGAAACAGTTCGAGTTATCGGGGTGGATTGCAAAATTCATTTTCAGTGCTAAAAATTGACACTTGCTGATTTTTCAACACTTCCGGCAGTGTATAGTGCTATTGCAGTGCAAGTTTAAATTATTTTTATCAGAAACTGTAACATAATTAGGCATTTTTTTTTTTGATAAAACGTGATCTGTTCGTTGCACCAATAAAAATCAAAGTGCTGTAAGTCTTAACCACTCTTAGATATAGTGTCTTTTTACTGATTGTACAGCCAGAGCCAATGGAATGGCAACCGAGTATAGTTACAAGAACTAGAATTCGAGTTATCGGGTAATTTTCGATGACTTTTTTGATCAAGCGTGAGGAAATTTAGTTCGAGTTTGTCTAGTAAAAACGACTGAAAAGTGGGATGAAATCCAAGGGAAATTATACTTAGTTCCAGTTAACGGGGTGTTCTACTGTATTTAAAAAGATGCTTACAGGCTCTATTCTCTGTATAAAAAAAAAACAGGAAAACCTTTAATGCATCTGTAGCCTAGGAGGTGAGAAGAACTCCTACCTCTTTTGGCGAACACCACAGATTTCCCAAAGATCTGCGTATGTCTTTAATGTCACTCGGCTGTCCTCGCCAGATAATATATCAAACGACAGGTACTGTCCACAGTAGCCATACTTAGGACACTTGTAGATGTTCTGTTCTGTGTAGAGATTGTTACCATGGGGGATAAGTTTCCAGTGGCAGTTTTCAATCGCAGTTGTAATGTAGGGGTGACCGTCCTTCATTAAACTGTTCTCGTCTCTCATCCACGTGACTGGGTTCAGCTTTTGACCAGAAATGTGTGGCGTCAGACACCATCTTCCAGCCATGGAACGATCATAATCGGGTACTTTCAGCACCTTTGTCAAATAGGAATCTGTGAATGGGCTCACGTCAGGGTCGAAGGAATTTAGTGCCATCTTGCCAATTTTACCTTGGCGAAGGAATCTTATCAGATGCTTTTGCTGATCGCGTATAGATTCCTCAGCAGCTAACAAGGCTTGTCGGTTGGGTTCTAGGTCGGTTGGTAACAAAGTCGCCACTTCCTGCATGATCATGTCTTTAAGAATCGCCATTTTTGTATACAGCTCAATGTATTTCAATGTCTTTTTGGCATCGCTTCTTTTGTTGACCTTCAGGAGACCGTTAATTTCACTTGCCAATTTTCCCATGAAAAGGAGGCCAAGATACAGTGGCACATTCCTCTCAAGTGACGCCGCCTGAGAAACGGTAAGCTTTTTGCCTGACTGGGCCAGCTTATCCAAATATGCCTTGGAAACTTGGAATGTGCTGGTAATGCCTTCAGCCTTATTACTAAGATCGCTCTCATAGAATTGTGCCAATGCCTCATCTATTTCTTCACGTACAATTTCTCCGATAGATTTCTTTTCCTGTCCTCCCGCTCCAAAAAGACTCAGATACCCTGAGACGAAACTTAAAGCTACGGCAGCAATTTGGCCAGTGGGACCGGCAAGAGCTGCAAACTGTGCCACCATGTTGAGTGCTCCCTGTACTGCGCCAATTGGATCACTTCCCGGATATAAAAACTTGTGAATATTTGAGGCAGCGGCCTGTAGAGTCTGCGTCATAACCGCTCTATCACCGAACGAGATCTCATTCCACTGTCCCTTTAGCTCAGTTAGACCATTCATAGCGCCCGTTGCTTGTGTTCCCAATTCCCCAAAAGCAGTTTGCAGTGTGTTGATAGCGTCGTATGGGACTGAAATTAAAATCAAAGCATAGGTAGCGGCTGTTGTAATGACGACACCGTTTACAAAGGTTCGGACAAACTTTTTAACGAACGAATTTTTTTACCCGTGCAAATTCTGTTACGGGTTGCAGTTTTGTTTACCGTTCGATAACTTGCACGGTTCCGCGGGTCCCGAGTAAACGAAAGTCGAATTCGTGCATTTTTTATCTGTTCAAATATTTGTCCGAAGCGTTTAAACAAGGCCTAACAAGTGAAGGAAAACAACTGGAAAACAACAATTTCATGCAGCGAAAGGATGAATAACACAATCATATGACCGTTTCAGTTTTCGTGGTCACTTTCTCGTTAGACGTTTTATAGGTATGTGCGTTGCCAAAACATGTGGTTTTGACTTTTTATGGCACAGGTGGCCCAAGGTCGAAAGTTTACCGTAATGTTGCCAGCATAACCTTCAAAATATAAGGATTTGTATAAAGGAAACGATTATTTCTGTAGCCCGCGAATATGAAGGAAATTTAATGCAAATCGAGTAACCTCACGGTGTTGTGAATTTCTTCTTTCCAGGGCCATTGTATGGGTTTTGTTGAAACCAGTTTGTTCTCCATATACTATATATAAAAGAACAAACAGGCTCAGGAATCACACAGAAAAGAGAAAAACATAGCTTAATTGAGGTTAGCCGATTTTACAATACAATAACTTTATTATCTCTTGCGAGGGGGGGCTATTCTGAGATCATTTACAAAGGAAATTGTAACTGATCTTTATGCCTTGTGCTGTAACTATGTGTATCCGACCTTTTGCCGGTGTTACTGGCTTAGCAGGTAGGCGCAAGGCAATTGATAATATAATACAAAAGCGCAGACATCCCGTACTTCCAGGTGACTCTTGACTGAGGGCCACTGTAACATGATCGAGCTTCTTAGTGTTAGTCACAAGACGAGCAGCGAAGTTTTACACCAGTTGCAGCTTTTGTAGGTTTTGCTTGATGGTATCAGCCCAGAAACGCAGAACAGAATAACTTAGTAAGTACAAGGGAGTTTAGGATCAGAACAGGTCTAGAGAACAGGTGCCTAACCCCACTTATCTGACACAAGATAGACAAGAGAGAAGACGTTAAGCAGGTAAAATGATCATTAAAAGTTAAATGAGAGTTCAGTACAATTCCTAAATACTTGACAGACGAAACAGGAACGAGCGCTTGTCCAAAGAACGGTACACTCATGTCACAAGTTTTCCTGACTTGCGTCAAACGCTGTCTGGTTCGAAACACAATGAGTTTGGTTTTGGGTAGGATTAATCAGCAGTTGATTTGAGCAGCACTACATGGCAGCATGGCGGAGGTCTTCATAGTTTCTCTCCAGAGAGAGGTCAATATCCTTAGACGAGAAGGACAGAAAAATCTTCGTATCATCCACATAATATTCCACGTTGCTAAACTGGACTGCATTTGGGAGATCGTTCATATATAGACAACATTGCAGGGCGCAAGATAGACCCGTTCGGCACGCCATAATTTAGTGTGAGCTGATCCGATAATGAGGTGCCGACCCGTGTTAGCTGCATGCGGCAAGAGAGAATGAGCTAAGAGAGCGAATCCCTGTGCCCCATGATTAGATCATTCTCTCTTGCATGCGTCCAGTAAGGTAGCTTTCAAACCACTTGAGTTCCTGACTTGACGTACCTAGGTAGCATAACCTTTTAACGATTTCTATGTGAATCCTGTCACAGAGTCTAAAGATCCACTCGACGGAAGGATCGAACAAAAAAAAAACAGGAAAGTGTTTAAAATCTTTTCACAGCTCTTACGTTCTTCACTTCGATAATCTTCTATACATGTATTTCTTCATCCGGCAGTTCCAATACAAAAAACTTATTAATTCTTTTTTAATATCCTATTAACGTTAATAGTGGTTTATACCTACTTAGACGGCTCCAACTGATTTTTCACTGTTATTTAAATATGATTTAGTGAATAATGATGTCGGTTAAACTAGTCTAAAATGCACTTTACACCTTACTTGCATCTTCCAAGTGAATGTCTATGTCTTTTGCTGAAACCTGTTCCTTTTCATTCGATTTAGATTTTAACTGGAAAGAAAATACAAAGTTACTCAAATAGAGACTATAAAATGCCAGTAGTCATTTATTTGTTTTCTTTTTTTTCCCAAAGTGAGCTGGGTGTTATGGGCGCTTTGAGATACAAGAAGCAAGAGCTGCGTTGCCTCAGTAACACTCGTGGCACTTTACCTTTGGCGTTGCGCTTTACACACCAAGAGAGAATACATTCTCTCTTGTACACTCTATGAAAGAAGGACAAGAGACTTCTTGTAGCCTACAAAAAATATGACATTTCTCAGCTTGTTTTTTTTTCTATTTGAACGTCATCTCTAAAGAGAATAAAAAACCTTAAAAGATATATATTAGAGGCGAGAGATGAAGGGTGCGAAATCAGTAGCCTTTTCCAGGCTCTCAGATAGCAGGGATAACGTGAAAATATAAGCGTGTTTACTGGCGCTTCCTCTCCCCAGTTTCCTCCCGATATATTTTCGTTTTCGCGAAGGGAGTTTAAGCAAAGATGTTTTTGAGCGACGCACACCAACCGGAAGAGAGTTTTTTCTTTCAATATGACATGACGCTATCAAATTTGTTTCCCCATGTGTCTTTTCTCGCATAGAGACGACTTGTCCGTAAATTTGGTCAAAATCACGCCCCAAATTTTGCAAAAAGTCCACTTCTGGTTGACGTGCGTTTCTCAAAAACGTGGGATCCGACTGTCTCAAAGCTTGAAACAGGCTACGAAATTAGGCTACTGACAGCCAATCAGGTAATAAACGTTTGTTATAATTACTATAAATTATTCGGTGGATAGGCGCCTGAGTTATGTCAGCTTCATTAAAATTGAAACTATTTGGAAACAAAATTGATAAAAAAGAATTCTTCAAGCTATGACGCCGTAGCATGGGATAGAAGCTCTCATCTAAGCCTATCCACCAGCAGAATATGACTGACCAATTTGCCGTATGGGTGGTTGCGCCTTCCGTTCAATATACTCTTACCTCTTTTGAAGTCTTTTTTAAAAGTTCTTTCATCCAGCCAGGTTGGCCTTCAGTCAGAATATCGGTCCCAGTCTTTCCTGCGTCTCCTGTCTTTCCCTCATCGTTAGTTAACACCTTCAAAGTTTGACGTTACTTTTGGCTTTGCAGTGTCCCTTTTCTATGAGGCAAGAATCACTGGATAAAATTATGGTTGATCTAACGGCGGACAATAGACCTTCCCCCCGTTGCATGGGTGGACAAAAGCCCATGGTCGATATGTGAAAATTCTGACATGACTCCGACGCTTTCTAGTCATTTTATCTGGGAACTGCAAGACAATAGAGTCGTAAAAAATTTGCAGTTTTGACCCTAAACCTCGGAGTCATGTTAGCATTTGAATATATCGAACGTGGACTATTTCGTACAACTCACTGTATTGTGGGGGTGTGATCGAGCAACTCGCTCGCTACACGATGAGGTACCAGCAATCTGATTTACATCTTGGCCTTTATTCTTCTTTGACTTCTGCTAACAATCTTAATCTTCCTACTCTTCTATCTCTTTTCCGCATTTCTACTCTTTTCTACTTCTCTACTTACTAGTTCAAGTATAGTAGCGGTTTTTATAGCCAAAGCTGGACATGTTTGGGTTAGCTGACCGGTAGAGTTTCTATTGTATATCTTGTCGTTAACATTGCAACAGGTTTGCTATTGTTAGGGAATAGATTAGCCTACGCACAGCCGCAACTGATAAGTACCAAAGAACGAAGGTCAGGTCTAACACCACAAACACGACCACCTGTAAAAAACTAACATCTGGCAATAAGTAAATTCGCGAGGTAAGCATAAATTCAAGTACAAGTAAAAACAAAAGATCAAAACAGGAAAACAGTACGTGGACAAAAACAAGACTTAGCGAAACGAAAACTAAACTTAAAAGATAATATAGATCCGTCTTAAAAATAACTTTCAAAATACTTCACAACAGTGTTTTGCCACACCAAGCCTCGTGTCGTTGTTCACAGAGATGCAGTGTTTGTTTTTTGTCCTACCCCCTTGTGCTTTCCTGAATGTTCCGTGATTAAAGACGATTTTCTTTCCATGAAGAAGTTCATTAACTTAACACTGTTGTGCTGTCGAAAAATCTTAAACTACCGCTACATCAATAAGCCGTGGGCACTTACCCTCGGCTTATTCATCGTCGTAAGGGTTGTTGGGAGGGGTTGTAAACGGAGGGGCTTATATACGAGGGATCAAAATACGTTTGGAATTTACTAGCGTTAATTAATTTCAAATCGTCATAATAACCCAACTTCATTTAAATTCAAGCTAGGGGGGGGGGGGGGGTCTTGGATCCGGGGGAGCTTATAGCAGCAGTTTACGGCATTATTATTGTTACAATTGTCTCGATGGAAATTATAGTTTTTAACTCATTCTGGGAGTCGGTATCAGTGTTATTGTTGCTGTCCGTTTCAAATGCCTCTGTCTTTACACCGAAGAAAACGCGAAACACCTTTGAAAAGCACTGTAAACCAAGTGAGTAAACGGCACCATAAATGTCAGATGATAATTGACCGTTGGCAGTAACAATAGCCTGCGTAGCAAGCTTTCCGTTTGGTTTCGGAACAAAGAACGAAGAACGAGCGTCAAAGACCACGCCGAAATTGGCGCGAGTAAAAGAACGGGCAGGTGGCGGGGAAGAAAATATGGAAACGCGTTTCCTTCCTTCCCCTCCCCCCCTTTCATTTTTTAGCTATCGTTTTAGCTATCGAAAATCCCGTTACACGGTCTTTCTTGCTTCGAAACCAAACGGAAACGTTTGCTACACAGGCTAAACCTACGGTAACAGGGGGAACAACACATCATATTGATTGGCACTTTTAGGGAAACGTCTTTTATGTCAGGGCGTATCTCAGTATGCTTAAAACGTATTGTACATGGGTGAAGGTTCTTGTCTGATCACTTTTTAGGTACGTACTTTTTCATCTGCACACTCCATGTACTTCAAATCTTCCTCAAAGAGAGCGATATGTTTTTCCTTTTTAAGAGTTTCTTCTAAATGTAAATAATTTAAGGTAAGTAAGCATTAAAGATTCAAACCTAAGGAACAAAACTTAAAACTTCATTTAAATATATGCACATTAACGTACCTTGGCTTTCGCGATCGACGGCCAAAGCCAGAAAAAATGGCAGAAAAATCAAAGAAGTCCACATAAGTTTCATTGTAAAGAACCCTTTAAAGTTAAGATTAAAGAGAGGTTACTATAAACCATATTCCTTCTACACTCAACTCTCGCCTTGCGAACACCCTGCTAATACGGACAGCAGCTAAACCCCAGGCAAAAATAAATTACAGATGTTTGACTGAATTAATCTTCCGCCATTACGGGCGTTCGATAATGAGGACACTGACTCAAGGTCCCTCCAGTATCCGCTATAAAGGGAGTTTACTGTGTTATGGAGAAAGAAACATTGAACTTAAATGACCTGCAAATCATGTTTTCTAGAATTAAGCAAATACATTTTCGGGAAAAGTTTTTTGTCTGCAGGACGTAGTGCACGGACTGGTAGTTGAACTGAGCCAAATGGCCTCCCTGCGTGCAGAAATAATAATGAATCATCAGCATCATAATCATCATAATCATCATCAAAGTCATATCACATAATATATAGATTTAGCTAGGGCTGAAAGCGAAGCTCCTATTTTAACTCGAATTAAACAATAAACTTGCAGTTGTATTTTACAAATCAGTTAACTTTAGAGCACATTCATGTGACTTTTGAGGCAAAGGCTAAGTGATTTTAGAGAAAAATAATTTGCAAACAGTCCAAGCTAAGAGTGAACTTAATCTTACATCGAGTTGATAGCCTTATATGTACACCCAAAAAATAGCAATCATCTTTGATCACATTCAAGAGCCACAAAAATGTCTCTTGATCACAGTAGATTAGGCCTGGAAAACAAATTCTCGGAGAACAAATCAGGCCCAATTTTTTGCGTTCGACAAGTTTACAATTTATTTTACAAAATCTTGCTAACAAGTCTGGGGACGTGTAAACCAACCTTTTATACTTTTTATACATCATCTGAGGTGAAACAGTTCCATGAGGCACTGTTTTTATCATACAGACCTCGGACAGATCACAATTTTGCAATACAAATTGTACTCATACAACATTCAGGTCGATCGAAGCACACGTGGGCTTTTACCGAAACCGTTAAAAAATTTCTAAAATCACCTATACGGCTTGCCGGTTCTCACTTTTGACAAGCGCCAAAGTCGACTGTTTAACTCAAGATTAATAGAGTTCTACGCTTTAACATGATAAAAAAATTATTATGTTTATTTCTTTATTTAACGGTTTTATAACTATGTGTAATCTTCAAAAGCGTTTGATACACGCGGCATTTTGGTCATTTTGACTACTCCTGCAAGCGATGTTCGTGAGCGACTGAAAACAAACGGCACAGCGATTAAAATTGCAAAAGAGACTACTAACAATCAATAAAAGGATAATAATTCGGTGAAACATATACAGAGACAATTTTCATTCACGAAGACAAGTGAAAAGTGTCTCTGAAAATCCTTGTTTGTGTTTTAAGCCTGCTTCCCGGCGTTCGCTTTTTTCAAAGATGAACTCGAGGCAAGAAAATCGCTCAAAGCTTTCTTTTACAGCCAGAATTATAACTAAATATTCTTTGGAACGTTTTCTTTCTGTTTGCAGTGAGAAAATGTCTAAAGGCTTTTTAAAGTTCTATAAGCTTATAATCAAACCTGATACTCGGTCAGATCAATCATTGTCTCAAATCTTACAAACCTGCATAAACTAAATAGCCGCATAAACTACGCCCGACTTCATTAAATTAGACATAAAAAACAAACATCGAATACAATAATTACTCAGGCTTACCATTCGAGATGCTCTGAAAACTATCAAGTAAGGCCAGAATCGCTTCAGACTTTTCAACCCTCTTACGCATCAAGCAAGGTGAAAAACGAAAACGATGCCATCCGAAATCGGATTTCCGAGTTTGACAAGCGATGTATTTCTCAACCAAAAACCCAATAAACAAACTAGCTATGAATAACAGAAGACTCTTGGTAGAAGCAGAATTTCATTTTGTACATTCAGCGGAGAAAGACAGTTAAAAACATCACAAGTTGACACAAAACTCTGTCAGCTTCAGCTGTCAAAGTAAACAAGTTTCAAGATGCTGCATAAATTTTCCGCATGAACTCACCTGTCAAATTTTGACCAATCAAAGCATAAAGATTGGACGTAGAGCGTGACCAACGCGTGACCTTGGTGAGAAAAGTCAAAAGCAACTGGTATGTCTTCCCTGCCTTTAAAAACTGGCTGAATTTTAGCTTCCAAGGTCAGTTTGAAATCAAAATTTTAATTGTGCGACACATATAAAACACAACATATTTCATATGAATTAAAAAAAATTAAACTTGAGCCTGCGATCATTTGAAAACTAGTAACTTGTCAGCGGATAACTTCAAAAAGATACTCGACCTCGATGGGTCGACACCTGAGCCCGCGATACGATCAGGTGATACTGGTCAGCAGATACCCTGTTTTGACAGCTGTCAATTGATCACAACATTGATGTAAAATATGTGTGCAATATCAGTCTTCCTGTGCTACCAAACTAGCTAGAAAGTGTGAGATTGAACATTGGTTTTCCTGTGGTGCGGACGGACGGGCGGGCTGCGGGCGGTGTACGGTCACGTGATTACCAAATTTTCTCGGATGGGTAGATTTACTTACCCATGGTGCTCCGCAGGCGCGCTTCGCGCGCCAGAGCTCCGCTATCAAAATCAAAGTCATATTTCAGAACTGGGAGATGGAGAATTACGGTCATCTCTGCTTATAGCGGAGACTCTAGGGACCTTGAGTTCCGCCCGTAATAACAGGAGTTTATTTCAGTCAAACATCTGAAATTTATGTTTGCCTGGGGTTTAGTTGCTGTTCGTATTATCGGGGTGTCCGCGAGGCGACAGTTGACTGTAATGTTAGAAGATTATCACAGTAATAACAATTACAAAGAGAAACGCTTTTCTATAAATAACAGTGAGTCTTTTAATTTGATTCCACAACCACAGTTCTAAGATATGGTTTTCATACATTCATCCTAATCATTTAACGAGTTGATGGTCTCCGCAACTGTGAAAGTGTCATGTTACTAGTGCAAAACGTCGTTGGTCTATCTTTACTTTATAGAGCCTTCGAGCTATTAGCCAATCATTTTTAAAGATTTGGGATTCGGCCTCAGTGAGATCCTTTACAAGTTTATGTAATGATGATCATGGCTGTTACCGTTCGGCGAACTTTAGACTGGAAAACTTGGTTCATCTTAAATTAAGATAAGGCTGGGGTGAATGTTATACTTTAATTTGCTTGTGGGTGAATGTTACGTTTCAATGGGATTCTTAATATGCATTCCTAACTGCATATTCTGTGTGTCGATCTGTGCATATTCTGTTATTTCGTCGACCTGTTTGATTAAAGAGCTAAGTAAGACGTTAACGAACATAACATAAACTCAGTAAGCCGGAGGGTAAACCGTTATCATGACGAAAGCTAGGTTAAGCAGTTGATTTTCTTTAAGTTCCACTCGACTTAAATGCTATTTTTTTTTTCGTTACCTGTTATTATTGTCACTCAAAAATCTTACCAGTAAAAATACAAAAGCTAATCCTTCTCTGTCTTACTGACTGAAACACGGTAATCGACAGTGATAGAATTAAAATAATTCTATTTTCAACGCTGTTCAAAGTTAAGTTGCGAGCATCCAGTTTTTTTTATTTTCTCTTTCCTGCTATGGTCGTGAATGAACCTTTAGTGATTGGTATCAAAAAAGTACGATTGACAGACACAAAGACAATAATAAAAAAAATAGAAACAAGAAGAATGACAGCAACAACAAATGACCTTGCTTTCAGTACCAACCTTTTTAACAGTATGTCAGCAAGCCTCGAGATCTGATCCCTGACTTTCTTGTTGGCTGTTTTTTTAACCGTGGCTCTTGATCACCGTAGGTTAATTAGGCCTCTCTTGTAGATGTTTCAATGTTAGGAAGCAGTTCTGTTTATTCAAAGACCTTATTGATGATTTGAAATTCTTACCCTGATGAACCTTATGTTCAGCTGCTTTGTTAATGGCAGATGTAGTTAAGGGTGACTGACCCTTTCAATAGGTCATTATTTCAGAGTTAAGGTAAGATTAGATGCCCCTATTTTGACCTTTCCGGTATACTACCATCACTGGAATAATATGGGAATAATTACATAAAGATTTAAATCGAAAAGAGTAATCGGTAACCAAAAATGTTCTAACAATTAAACCCAGTAATGTTAGAAGCTGAAATAAGAGAATGGCAAAAACAGGCAGTAAAATATTCGTTCATCTTAAGAGCTGGTCTACACGGCCAGTCAGTTTTTTAGTTAACGCATACTGAGCTAGATAACCGGGATTAGTAGGTGATAATGTCATTGTGTGCACGAAAGGTTTAAAAGCTATACAGGACAAACCAAACTGTCTTTAAACAGATGACGGTGTAGCTCAACTGTTGTTGTTTTTTCAAACAAAATCAAAAAAAGAACAATTGCATATCGCGTAACAAGTACCAGCCAAACGTCATTTAACTTGAAGTGCGCCATAGTTAAACCGAAAAACCGAAAACCGAAAACCGCCTTTCCTAACTAGTTTTATTGGACCCTTTTTATGAAAAAAATTGCACTGTAGAATTACTTTTAAAACCACTGCGCATGTTTCTCGCATAAAGCTAATAGGCATCGTCCGAAAAGAGTGGGGGGGGGCGGGGGGAGGTTACCGGCTTAATTTTGTAGTTAGTAGTGCAAAAATCTTAAATATTGAATAACCCTTGGAATACGTTGCCATAGTAACCGCGAATGACGAAACAACAGTCATTTTTAGTTAAGCACTCACTGTTTTTAAAAGGGACAGGTTCACGGTTCAGGGCATGCCCATTTATCAAAATGTTGTTTTTCTGCCGGGACATCATGTCCTGTATCGTCTATACAAGCAACATGATCATGTCATTATGTTGTCAAAAAACCAATCTGCACACTCCCCTGGCAGTCACTTGCACTTGATCAACTTAATTTAAATATTTGCAAATAGCTGTAAATTAGTCACCCTTGGATCAACAATAAATTCAACTTTAGTAGTGTTGGCATAATCCACTAATTTTTTCTGCGACTTTAGTACTCCTCCATCCTACTTCAGGTTACTCTGAAATACACTTCTTCTTTGAAATACACTCTGAGATCGCCGAGATACATGTGAGTGGGATTATTGACCGATAGAATTAATAATAAATTGGTAAAAAGTAATTTAATTAATGAGCATGCGCTTAACCGTGAACCTGTCCCTTTAATCTAACTTAGGTTGGTGAGGTAACCCGCTTTGGTGGGTAACCCGCCTGTCCACATAATCTCTCATTTTAATTTGATCACGTTTACATGATCGGTGGGGTGTGACCCGCTGCATGTTACCTCACCTATCTGGGGTCCCCCACCTCCATATAAACAGGCCCTTAACAAAAGTGCCGCTATGACTTTGCATAAAAGGCGCATTTCAAGGCCTTGAAAAGAAAAGAAAATTTTCTGGTTTTAATTAGATATTTATTTGTCTTTGAAAGATGGTTTACTGGGTACCATTTTTCAATGGAAGGTAAATGAAAGGCGTTCCTTTTCTGTCAAAAATGGAAAATAAAAGGTTAAGGGGCTGGACCTCGGCGGCGGAGCCTCCCCTATAACATTTTGTTCAGTAGCCCCGGACCTCATTTGCAGGAACAGAGACTTTGTAAACAGAAACCTTCGTAGTCGAGGCATTCTAAAGTTTTCGCTGTCCCCGATTGCCACTTTCTTAGCGCTTATCCTGTCGGCAAAATTATTTAGGGTGACACGACAAACAGCACTTTAAATGTCTCATTACTACGATTTTAATAACTATAGGAGAGGTCAAGAAAAACTTGATATGTACATTACTACTTTACAACAAATATTTCAATTGTGCGACCTAGGGGCCTCAGTGAACCAGAGATGTGCTTTCAACTCGACGAAATTTGTAATCACACGTAGTGTATTCATATTCTTGGCCGTGAAACTATGATAGCTTGTTGTTGAGGTTAACGCTGGAGGATATCATTGCTTAAGAGTTTACCAGCACAATAAACCACAGGTTTTTAAATCAATCAGAACGCGCGTACTATCTTATTTATTTTATAAAATGAAATAAATGCATGCAAGAAAGTCGCCCCTCATTAGATCGTGTAGTTTCATCACAGAGAATACGAATATCGTATTTACTCGAACAAGCGCCGCGGCCCTGAAATAGTCAAAATAAGACGTCAATTATGTTAGTTTAACACGGAAAATAAGAATATCTTAGTTACAACAACTCTTTGTCGCGTCCAACTTTCAAATAAGCGCCGCCCTCAAATAGACGCCGTATTTAGGGCGTGAAAAATTATATAAGCACCGCGGCGCTTATTCGGGTAAAAACGATAACGCAAATGTCGTCACCGTTGTGTCTGGCTAACGAAAAGTACTGCGAACAACTTGTAACCGGTTACTGGGAGGTTCAAGAAATCAAAGACGCAAATCGTAATTCCACTATTAGGTTAATCGCGATTTACAAAAAAAATACATTGAAAACATATAGGATATAGGTAGCCATTTCATCGAATTTGAACCTGATCTCTTCAAAGCCATTTATAAACGCAGTAATTAAAAAACGTCCATAAATTGTCCAACTAAAGGCGAACCTAATATAAGAGGAAATGCAGGTATCACAATGAAACGTATTATATAAACTACAAATTCCCAACAGAAAAATGTACCCTGGGGTGGGTACTGTATTGTCATCAATCGAACCTCCATGTGCGACCACCTCTCGTACACGACCACCTCCCATAAGCGACCGCCAATCCAAAAGACCAAAATTTTCCCAGTCAAAGCCTTACAGTTGGAGCCTCTAGTAAACGACCACCTTCTGTAAGCGATCGCGACCTTTTTCTGGGCCTGACGATTAATGATTTTCCATTGTTTTTAACCTCTTGCAAGCGACCACTTGACGCATTCTCTGATCTCTATTGTTCACTGTGTGCACTATGCTACTTAGAATATACGAAGAACTTAAGTGACAACACGGAACTACACATGGCGTAACTTAGACATTGCATGCATTAAGTTATCTTCCATAAAGTAGATGTGCTTGGACTTCTTCTCGGAAGAGGTGCCCTATAGTTCGATTCTTGTAAGCGACCACCTCCCGTAAGCGGCCACTCAGCCTTTGCATTTCTGGTGGTCGCTTACGGGAGTTTCGACTGTACATTACAAGCAGCTGTTACGTACACTGTTATCTTACCACATATTCGAAAGGTTGAGCATCACGTTTACGTCAAACGGCAAACGCGAATTTTTACCACGTGATTAACTTTCACCTTTACTTGTCGTTTACTGTTCATCATTTCTACACACAAATTAGTAGTCTCACGCAATTTTATCCGTAAGAATTGTTTTGAGCTGTTTTTATCTGCTCATTTTCTGTTTTGAGAAATTCTCAACTTGAATTTTTCAAACGTCAGCCTGACGTTTGCCGATTGCTGTATACGTGAAGCTAAAACTCTCTAAAATTCCTGTGTAAACTGGTGACTGACACAAGAAAAAAGCTTATTTTGTAAGAAGTGTGATTACCGCGCTAAAATGTATGATTATATGTATATTTTATGATCACAAGTCAAATATGTATAGAGCGTATGTATTTTAAATGCGCTTAAAAGGAGAAAGAAAATACCTGCATGGATCCAGGAAAAGGTGACAGTTTTTTTAAAAAACCCGAGCTGCTTCAAACGTAGCCTGCGAACGGCAGGCGTTTCTCCTCGCTCATCGCCACTGAGGGTCGTTTCGCGAGGAGGAACGTCAGCGACTCAGCGACAGACATTCCATGCTGATGACGTAAATCAATGTTTACATAATAAATCCAGTAGTCGTGGAGTTTCAAATGCAAATTTGTTCAATTTTACGTTTCTCCTGGTCGATTTTGGTAAAGTGTTGTGTTCATCTGCGAATGAGCTCCAGGAAAACTCAAATGCTTCTTCTAGAGAAGACTATATTCCACAAATATTGGCTGTTTTGTTAGAGATGCATCGCGATTACATTTGACCTTTGCGGCCTTTTGTCTGTCATTCGTAAACAACAGCTAAACAATGAAAGTACTCCATCGACCAATTAGCGCTTCTGACCGGATTCCGGACAGATTTTGCGTCATCCGTATGGAATTTCTGTCGCTGAGTCGCAGACGTTCCTCCTCGCGAAACGTCCCCAGCGGCGATGAGCGAGGAGAAACGTGTTTCGTTCGCAGGCTACTTCAAACGCACCAGTATCACGCGGAGAATCTGTTAATTTGATTTCCCTGACCTGTTTATGACAAGTATACTTGTACTTTCAGGGAATCAAATCAACTGATTCCGTTCATAAATACATTAACAACTATATAAATATTGGTGTTTTTAAGTATTCTATAACAGCTAACGTAAAGTTTACACATGCGATGCAAGCATGGACTAACTGAAACCTAATATAGACACCTATAATTCGTAGGTTATTGGGTCTCCCAAAGTTACCTCGTCCCCAGGCCCCTTGCAGTAAAAGGAGACGGGAAAAACAAAGACCCTGGGAACGAGATTTGTAGGGCTTATGCTTGCATAACGGTTAGCATTAGGTAACATCGGCTGAAGTCAGATTGTTTCTTTCAGTAAAATTACATGAAGAACATTTTAAGTCCAACTTTACTGTGTAATATAAAAGTGAAATAGAAAAACTCCACTGTGATGCTTTGAACCCGGGTCACTTGCTTTATAGCCTACATCCACATCCACTACACCATCGAGGACTAGCTGCCAAATCCAGTAATTTTTAAAATATACATGTTCTTATATATGCCGTACCCCATTACAATAATTGAAAGCTAACCATTTTCAGTTCAGCGCTTAACCCTAATCACTGCAGATCAGTGCTTAACTCTCTACTGTGTTCTCTCCATAACTGGCGCTCTGTAGTTTTGGTTTCTTCAGCTATTCTTGCCTCATTCTACATTCCAGTCTCATTCCATTATGAAAATAATGCGTTGTGTAAAATTCATAAGGTGTCCACTCTGGCTTCACTCGATGTTATCTAATGCTAACCTTGCATAACATGTGTAACCTAGACAACAGAAGAATCCACCGTTCTAAATATGCCAAAGGCAAGTGCAGCACTTTACAGGCTCATAGCAAATTCCTCGCCGTTCACGTCGGTTGAGAACAGAATCTGGCCACAGATAGTTCATCAACCAAAACGGGAGCATGATGACCAGAAATCCTGTAAAACAACAGAATTTTTGTATTGAGTATAGTTTATAATAGGCAACGATAAAGTAGTCTTCTTCGCAGCCGTTATTAGGGTCGTCACACAACGCTCCTCCTCACCAGTAGGGAAGAGCGTTGTGTGACGACCCTAATAACGGCTGCGAAGGAGACTAGCGATGAAGAGCATAACACACTTACTGTAAAACTGCATACCTGAGTGCGGGTGCACTGCGCGAGGGAAAAGTGGGGGGTGGGGGGTTAGAGAAGGGGAATCCCTTCCTACTTCCACGTGCACCCGAACTTCTACTTTTCTATTCCCCTTCGAACGCCTCCAACGTAGACTAGGATACTAGGATCCGGCTAGCCTAAATTGTGTGCATAAATGCGACATCCATTTATTCATATGCTTCAATTTCACCTTTTAAACGCGTAAAATCTCAAATCTCGTGATACGCGATTGTTAAAGCGGTAATAAAAAGAGGCGATCGATTTGAGATTTGGACTTTGTCACTTTGTCACTTGGACTTTGTCACGAACAAAATCGTGCAGTAAAAAAGGCCGTGCTTTCATGACAGAGATTAACTTCGCCTAACGGTAATCACAATTTGTATTCTTCAGTTACGTTCTTTACACGACTTATTAACCAAGGTGGGAGATAAACAACCGATAGTTTGTGCAAGTAAGTGTACGCGGCAGGGACGAAAAAATATTATGTCCTCACATTTTTCACTTGTGGACTGTTGGCATCTATACGTTGAAGCAATTCCTGTGTTCCGGTTGGCTTTCCAAGCGGCCAAGAAGGGTCTTTATACAGCTATTCCGAAAAAAGGTTGTCGGAAAAAGTGCACGCGACAAACCCGAAAGGTATTGTGGGTGGCTTTGAGATCACTGTTCTTCATAGAAATTTTGAAAGAATGGCACGACAGGCCATGGACTATGTTTCCGAGTGCTAAACCGAAGCAGCAAAAGTAGGTTCGACAGCTACAGTGTCAGAAACAGTGTATTGATCATATCCCATATTACCTTTCGGGATTGTCGCGTGCACTTTTTTCCCGACAACCTTTCTCGAAATAGCTGTATGTGTTGTGGTTCAATTTTATCCTTGGTTTAAAATGTAGTTTTCTTTGTTTCAAACAAATTCATCATCATACATTATCATACCCAAAAACAAAAGAACATAAAATTAAAACCAAAGATAAAATTGAACCACAACATACACCTAATTGCATTCACGTTGTTTTAAAAAAAGCAAAAGACAAATAAAAATAGACAAATAGGAATTAATTACAGTGTAGCCTTGCAAAAGACCTTTTGATAATTTGATAATCCTGTAAACACATTTGCAGTACTTTAATCTGACATCAGTTGAGTTAAGCAAAGCTTAAATGGCCACTGATGTTTTCTGTTTCATTCCTTAGTCTGACATCCCTGATTGCTGTAGAACGTTATTGCAATTAGGTGTATATATGCGTTATTGACTAAAAGTGGGGGCAAGATTGATATTGGGTAAGTTCTTTTTTTGCGTTTGCCTTTTTGAGACACAAAATCGACGCCAAAAAATACGCAAAAAAAGAAAGAGGCCAATATAGAGCCACCTTGACTGAACAAGCTTGGTCTATAGAGAGGAGAAGTGTGACGTCACGTTACCATGGTAGCAAAATTTCTGGATGACAACAATAGGGAGTTTTTGCAACGGCGACGGCGAACAGCAAAAAAAAAAACAATAGGTTTAGATTGGCAAAAAATCAACGCTTTTCTGTACATTTCTTAGCCGTTGTTGCAAAACTGCGACATGAAACGTCCTATTTCACGCGCCCGCTTTATGGAGTAGGTGAGCACGACACAAAAAGTTTCTTTTTCTTTTTCTAAACTTAGATACGGTCCTTTCGGATTTAACCCAGAAAATGTCGCCAACATTTGACAAATTAAAAGAAGTTGAATAAGATCTATGAAGTTTGAAACAGTGCGAATTTACTTTTTAAGTGAATTTTCGCTTTGTTGTCATCCAAAAATTTTGCTTCCATGGCAACATGACGTAACAACTTCTCCTCCATATAAAGACTATATTATACGGCCAAAAAGGACACAGAAAGATCTTTTCTTGCGCAAATGACGCGAGAAATTCCGAGGAGATACGTAAATAAGACAAGCCTTCCTTGCCTGCTTGGTATCCAATCAAAACACAAGATTCACTTTATTTGGGATTTGGCCATATAATAAATATGCGTAATTGACCAAGCATGACATCAAAATGACAGGATGTTGGCCTTGCTCTTTTTCTGCATTTTTTATAAGACGTCAACTTTGGTCCATAAAAACGGAGTAAAAACCTTGGCCAATATTCAGCCATCTTGATCTCTAAACTTTGATCAATAATACATTTTATGTTTCTTCTTCAAACAAACTGGTTTGAATATGGCTGAGGGGGCCTGAGGCGGCCATTAAACTTCCTATGGAGAGGGGTGAGATCAAGAGCTTTCAAACTAGTATTTTTTTTCTAACTCCACCACGCTTCTTTTATCTCTCAGCCAAGATTTCAAAAAACTAAATTGTTCCCTAAGACCACCTAATACGCGACTGTTACAATTACAGACCACAATTTACACAATGTACGCTGATTAACTCAACCAGCGGCCTTGGTGTCTCCTATACGTCTCACAAAACTACACAATCTTTAACAAATTCGAGCACTGCAACAAGTTAAACTCATCACTAAAATTTGATCACACTCTGGTACAATGTACAACATCTCCATTTACCAGTTGTTTTTTTTTTTCAGACTATTTGCCTAACGAGATAGAAGCTTAACACATGTGTCAAACCTACCCGTTGTAAGAAGAGCAAATATCCCAAATGACAGACATAAATAGTACAACTCAGGAGCATATCCTTGCTAAACAAGAGAAAGAACAAAGGAGAATTATTCACAGTGACTTTAAGAGTGTATCTCGCTGCAATGTCAGGATATGTTAGCAATAGGCCATGAGACTGAAAGTTTGCACTATCTGAGGTGCTGTGTTCAGAGTGCAAAGAAAGTAGTGTCCGATAGCCCAGGGCTAGTGGATTTTGCTATCCGGCTAGTGAATTCTGTTTTTAACTTGCCCGACGGGCAAGTGATATTTTTTGAGGAATCTGAATAACAGAAGTTTTTGAATGGGTTGTGATCCAACTTTTTTCCTTTCTTGGGGAGCTGAGGCCTAAATTTGTAGGATTTGCTTTGGTATTACTATTAAATTGCATTAGGCCACTTTCCTTTTACTATCAAGATCCTTCAGGGTTTTTCTGGGGATTTTGTTATGTAAACTTTGCAGGGAGAACCACATTTAATAAACTCCGGTTTATTGGCAACTATTGAGAACACCTGGGATTGTGAGGATGTTCCCAGTTCCTGCATACTTATAGCGGAGCTCCTTGCGCGCGCGAAGCGCGCGCGAGCGGAGCACCATGACTAAGATAAACTACCCATCCGAGAAATTTTGGTTATGACGTCAGCGTACGTCCGTCCGTACGGACTTTCCGGGTAGTGGAAAGTGGTCCGCATGGACTCTTGGGGTAGGGGAAAGTAGGGATTTTTTTGGCGGGAAATCGCATGGCGCAACGTCGCGCAATTATATCGCGCAACTGGTTTTGAAAAGAGAAATTTCAAAGCAACTTAGCAAAAAGATTTTTCGACAGAGCCTTTATAACTTTTTATTACAACTTACGAAAGCTATTATGTCAACAAACAACAGCAGAGAGATTTAAGCGTGTAGACGACAGGTTTTAAGCAGAGAGCAAAGAGAAGGTGAACGGCAGAGAGCAAGATTCAACAGGCGTAGAACAAGCGAAGACGATCGCCAATGAGAGCGCGTTAGAAGTAGAAGAAGAAGACAACATTTTAGCTAAGAAAGTCGGCAAGTAGAAAGAGTCAGAGCGAGAAGAAGGAGAGAAAATTATAGTGAAAGACGCCGGCAAGCAGAACGAGACAGAGCTAGAATGAACAGACAAAGGCAACGCGAAAGAGAAATACAAAGGCAAAGAGAACGGCAGCAACATAATGACATGATGACAGAAAGTGTTGTGTTAGTGTCACTATGGCCCCGCGTTATTAACATTTTGATTTCAAACTGATCTGGGACGCGAAAATTCAGCCAATCATTTAAAAATACAAGCAGGGAAGACAGAGGCTTTTCACTTTTCTCACCATAGTCACGCGTTGATCACGCTCTACGACCGTCCAATTTTTTTCCTCTGATTGGTCAAAATTTGACAGGTGAGTTCATGCAGAAAATTTATACAGCATCTTAAACCTTGTTTACTTTGACAGCTGAAGCTGACAGAGTATTTTGTCAACTTGTGATGTTTTTTACTGTCTTTTCCCACTGGATGCTTAAAATGAAATACAGCTGCTATCAACAGTCTTCTTTGATTGATGGCTGGTTTGTTTATTGAATTTTTGGTTGGGAAATGCGCCGGTTGTCAAAGTTGGAAATCCGATTTCGGATGCATCGTTTTCGTTTTTCACCTTGCTGGATGCGGGGTTGAAAAGTCCCTCAAGCGATTCTGGCCTTACTTGATAGCTTTGAAGAGCTGCATATCGAATGGTAAGCCTGAGTAATTATTGTATACAGTGTATGTTTGTTTTTTTATATCTAATTTCATGAAGTCGAGCGAAGTTTATGAGGCTAATTTATGCACGTGAGACAATGATCTGATCTAGTACATATAAGCTTACAGAGCTTTAAGAAGCCTTTAGTCGATAAGTGAGAAGGTGAACGGTAGAGAGCAAGAGTCAACACGCGTAGAACAAGCGAAGACGATCGCCAAAGAGAGCGCGTTAATCTCTTTGCTCTCTGCTTAAAACCTGTCATCTACACGCTAAAATCTCTCTGCTGTTGTTTGTTGACATAATAGCTTTCGTAAGTTGTAATAAAAAGTTATAAAGGCTCTGTCGAAAAATCTTTTTGCTAAGTTGCTTTGAAATTTCTTTTTTCAAAACCAGTTGCGCGATATAATTGCGCGAGGTTGCGCCATGCGATTTCCCGCCAAAAAATCTCTACTTTCCCCTACCCCAAGAGTCGATGCGGACTCCTTTCCACTACCCGGAAAGTCCGTACGGACGGACGTACGCTGACGTCATAACCAAAATTTCTCGGATGGATAGTTTCTCTTAGTTATGGTGCTCCGCTCGCGCGCGCTTCGCGCGCGCAAGGAGCTCCGCTATAAGCTTACAGAGCTTTAAAAAGCCTTTAGTCGATATTTTCTCTCCGCATATAGAATGAAAAAACGTTCTGAAGAGTATTTAGTTATAATTTTGGCTGTAGAAAGAAAGCTTTGAGCGATTTTCTTGCCTCGAGTTCATCTCTGAAAACAGTAAACACCAGGAAGCCGGCTAAAAGCTTTAGGCTTAAGCGTAAAGACTCAGGATTTTTAGAGACGCTTTAATACTTGTCTTCGTGAATGAAAATTGTTGTCTCTGTAAATGTTTCACCGAATTACATTTCTTTTAATGATTGTGAGTAGTCTCTTGCAATTTTAATCGCTTTGCTGTTTGTTTTCAGTCGTTCATAGACAACGCTTGCAGGAGTACTCAAAATGTTGCGCGTATCAAACGCTTTTTAAGATTACACATCGTTATAAAACCATTAAATAAAAAAAATAAACAACAAATTCTTTATTATGTTGAAGCGTAACTCTTTTAATGTTCACTGAAAATTTGGCGCTTGTCAAAAGTGACAACCGGCTGGCCGTATAGGTGATTTTGGAAATTTTTTGAACGGTTTTGCTAAAAGCCCTCGCGTGCTTCGTACGGTTCTGAATATTGAATGAGTGCAATTTGTCTTGAAAAATTGTGAAATACTGCATTTTGTCTGAGGTCTGTATGATAAAAACAGCGCCTCATATTTCTGTTTCACCTCAGATGTGATGCATAAAAAGTATAAAATGTTGGTTTACATGCTCCCAGGGTTGTTGGCAAGATTTTGTTACGTAAACTTGTCGAACGTGAAATATTCGGCCTGATTTGTTTTTTCCATGAATTCGTTTTCCAGGCCTAATCTACTGTGATCAAGAGCTATTATGGCTCTTAAATGTGATCGACGATGATTGCTATTTTTTGGGTGTATATATACCGGCTATCAATTCGATGTAAGATTTTTTTTCGCTCTAAAATCACTTAGACTTAGCTTTCCCTAAAAAGTCACATATGTGCCCTTAAGTTAACTGATTTGTGGATTACAAGTTTATTGTTTGATGTAAATCATTAATTTATTAATGGGAGCTTCGCTTTTAGCCCTGGCTAAATCTATATATTTGGGTTTTTGGTTAAGAAAAGCGTCGCTTGTCAAAATTGGGTAATCCGATTTCGGATGGCATCGTTTTCGTCTTTCACCTTGCTCAATGCGTAAGAGGGTTTAGAAGTCTCAAGCAACTTTGGCCTTCCTTGATATCTTTCAGGAACTGAATCTCGAATGGTAAGCCTGAGTAATTATTGTATTTGATGTTTGTTTTTGTTATATCTAATTTCATGAAGTCGAGCACTGTTTATGCGGCAAGTTTTGCACGTTTGTTGAGATTTGAGTCAATGATCTGATCTAGTATCAGGTTCGATATAAGCTTACAGAACTTTAAAAGGCCTTCAGATATATTTTCTCACGGCAAATAGAAAAAAAACGTTCCGAAGAATATTTAGTTATAAATTTGGCTGTAGAAAGAAAACCTTTTGAGTGATTTTCTTGTTTCGAGGAGTTCATCTTTGAAAAAAAACAAACACCGGGAGGCCGGCTGAAAGTAAAACAAAATAAACTTAAGCTCAAGCTTTAAGCTTAAACACTCACTCTTTTAGAGACACTTTAATACTTGTCTTCGTGAATGAAAATTGTAGTCTCTGTAAATGTTTTACCGAATTATATTTCTCTTATTGATTGTTAGTAGTCTCTCTTGCAATTTTAATCGCTTGTCCGTGGTGTTTGTTTTCATCGTTCATGAACATCGCTTGCAGGAGTACTTAGAAATGTTGCGCGTATCAAACGCTTTATAAGATTACACATCGTTATAACTGGAACCATTAAATAACAAAAATTATGATAATAAATTCGTTATTATGTTGAAGCGTACCTGCATTAAAGTTCATTCAAACACTCGACCACACTGATAGCTCGCACTAAAAATGAGAACCGGCTGGCCGTATGGGTGATTTTGGAAATTTTTTGAACGGTTTCGCTAAAAGCCCACGATTGATCGTCCTGAACATTGAAAAATTGTGAAATGCCGGATTTCGTTCCGAGGTCTGTATGATAAAAAGTACTGTTTCACCTCAGATGTGATGTATAAAAAGTATAAAAAGTTGGTTTACAAACCCTCAGATTTGTTGGCAAGAATTTGTAAAGTAAACCTGTCGAACGCAAAAAAATGCGGCCTGATTTGCTTTCCAAGAATTTGTTTTCGAGGCCTAATCTACTGTGATCAAGAGCCATTATGGCTATTAAATGTGAGAGAAGATGTTTGCTATTTTTGGGTGTACATATATTTAGGCTATCAACTCGATGTAAGATGTTTCACTCTAAAATAACTTATCCTTTCCCTTAAAAGTCACATGAATGTGCCCTTAAGTTAACTGATTTGTGGATTACAAGTTTATTGTTTTATTTAAAATATAAATTTATTAATGGGAGCTTCGCTTTTAGCCGTGGCTAAATCTATATATTATAACTTAACAAATGCACTTGGTTACAGACACAGTTGACTCCTGATAACTCAAACCTCGTGCTAACTCGAACTAAATTTGATTTCTCTAGGATTTCCTTTACACATTTACTGTAATTTTACCCACGATAACTAGAACCTCCCGCAAACTCAAAGTAATTTTTGTTTCCTTTCAGGCCATTTCTACATAATTTTACCCTTGATAACCTGAACCATGTTTTAAGCACATAAGTTGAAAAAAAAAACATTGCACTGAGGTCCGAAACATTGAATTTAGAGAGATTAAGCATTGCATTTACTGCAAATGTGAACTTGTACCACGTGACAAAGTTTTCCATGATTATCACTTATTATTTACAGTTCATTATAACTACACGAAAATTTGTAGATTCACACTAATTCTTTCCATAACAATATTATTATTTGAAGCTGTTTTTATCTGCTAATTTCTTGTTTTGAAAATTTTACAACTTGAATCTTATGTTTGCAGATTGTCATTTGTTGTTTTTTTATTTCAAAACAACGGTGTCAATTCTTTGTCTTTACTTTTATGTCACTCCACTTCAAATTCAGTTTCCACCCCTATATATTAATCCAGATTTGTTGCTTAATTCCTTTTTCAAAATAACAATTTTTATGTCATCCAGTGCCGCCTTTGAAGTAGAGAGTGCATGACACTTGCATTCCCTCCCCATCCATTTGCTTCTCTCCCTATTTCCAGTTATTTGCCTCGCACTCGAGTTCCTGATCACTCAAACTTGAAGGTTTGAGTTATCGGTAGTCAAACTGTACTTTTTAACTCTGAGGTTCCCATAAAAAACAACCAGAAGAAAACACTCACACATAATTCAGAGGCAAATGTTGATGCAAACAGTACCATGCCAAGAATGAGGGATCCAAAGCCAAAGAAATGAAATGCAATCTTAAGCTGCCATGGCACAGGTTCCATGATTGCGAATAAAAATGTAAAAGCTGAGAGTAAAAATAAAAATGGATCTGCATTGACTCCACATGTTGCTGCACAAGTTCATGTTACAGTATTTATGTACATGTATAATGTAAGTAAAAACACAGCCCAAGGGAAAAGCAGCCCCCACCCCTCTCCCCCAGACAATGTTGTTCTTTGTTGAGTAAGGTCAAATGAAAATAACAATGGATATTGTATTTTGTAGAATGGCATGTCATGTGCATGTTGTGATTAAACAAGGTGTTTAGTTGGGTTGCACTTCACTTCAGAAAGCTGCATGCACTCTACAACATTGAAACCAGAGGGGATTGAAGAGGAGGGGTGCTGCAACTATCGGCGGCACAAAATTTTTGCGGGAGTTTATTTTTGTGGATTGGCGATTTTTTGTGTTTTGCAGGAACTAATTTTTGCCATTAGGACAGATTGATTTTCCTTGTTGGGAAGTGATTTTTACGATTTTTAGAAAGTACCCAGTACATAGCATTGATAATTAATTTTCACTTTTATTGAGTACGGTATGTGTGATAGAAATACATATTTTCAAGAAATAAACCATTATTTCGTTGTTTCTGAATGAAAGAGACAAGTTGTGATTGAACAGACACGATTTCTTAATTTAAGTTAGAGCATATTTACGCTGGAGTAAATTTTGGTGGGAAAAATGTTTGTGATAATTTTTGTTTGCGGGAACTTATTTCTGCAGATTGCGGGAAAAAATCGTCAAAATTAGAACTCTCAAAAATTTCATGCCACATGGTAGCTTCCAGGATATAGCACAAAGGACGGGATGCAATGAAGTGGTGAGCTATAATCAACTAACCTAACTTTTAGTGAGATATTTTGCAGCACATGCAAAATAAGCAAGCAAAAAGTCAAGGTACAAAAGCAAATCCACAATAAAAGTCATAGCCATGCTACAAAAAATTTTGTTGCCAATTAATTTGTCGGCAGTTTAGAATAATTTATTGTTGTCCGTAAATTTCAGTTGGAAAGGGAATTTTTAGGCCACCGCCAGGCCTTGAGCTACTACATGTAGTAGCCACAGATCAAATATAACCGGATACATATTATACGCTGAAAAAAATTTATTGTTTGTGAAAGAAACTCAGTGTCATGTTGGACACTAGCACTACAAAAGAAACTGCCAGGAAAGAAGATGTGTTTTTGCACTTATGTTGAACCCTACTGCAAATTAATAGTCACAGGTCAAAATTTTGCATATCGATCACAAGGACGATTTTGCATGAAGACCTTCAATTTATCCTTGACCTCATTGATGGCATCCGCAATGCAAAATACCTCTTGAAAACCCCTGGAAACACCATTTCTGAGACTCTAAATTTCAAAATGACCCTTGATGCCACAGCCCTCAAGAACTTGTGCCTCTGGTGTTCCAAAGCCGCCTAGTATACAATATCAACCTACTACTTAAAAACTTTTTGACAGCCCTGAGCCCCCCCCTCCCCACCCCCCTCTCCAAAGAATGGATGAGGTTTAGCTGTAATTATTGGAATTTCCAGAGGTATGTGGGGTCTTAAGTGGAAGTTATGGATATGATCTGGACCTGCACATTGTTTTTCAAAAAATTAATTACATAGTTAAAAGAACACCAGACAGAGAAAGTACACTATACCTATCATAGCAAATGTAAAAACAATGCCTGCAACTGAGATGTTGAGCAGAGGTTCATCACAGGTCCGAGAACTTGGAGGCCTACAGTAAATGAAATAAAAAGGAAAAGTATTAAAGTAATGTAGTAATTTTGCTCTAAAACGCATTGGCCCCAGTAGTCATCCATTTTCTGGTCATTATCTGGCCAAAAAGAAGCACAACAGCCCAAACTTGAAAGCACCGCACTGTTTATAAGTCAAGCACTTCCTGATGCTAAACATCAGCTTCTGAAGTTCAGGCACGGCCAGAAGGCAAAATGTTGATACTTTTACATTTCACTTAGTTCTCCTTCTCAATTCTTTTGCAATTCTTTCCTCATTTATTATTTTTTGGGGTTGGGCTGGGCAATAAATTATTACTAGGCTCCCACTCAGGGGAAAAAGGTTAAAACAAAAATTGTAAGGGTTGTGAATTAATACTTTTTCAATAGAAAGTGCACGGTACGTGTATGGGTAAGTAGTCAATTTTCTGGTCAATCTTAGATGTTCATTTTGCATTTTTTCTCTGGCCTATTTGCCTGATTCATGCCCATGAAAGATCTCTTTTTCCTGCTCGAGTTGTAGGTGTCAAAATAGTATATGACCATTCAAACCAATGACATCACAAGTAGTACAAGGAATGGGGATCCTCATGGGCAGATATGGGCATTTGAAGAGTAAAATCATGGGGTTTGAAAATACACCCCTCAAAAACTGTGGAGTTTTTGCACCTGCTAAGTCACTGGCAGAGGCAGCTCGCATCACATACAGAACTAAACTTCTGGTTAATTCCGCCTGCAAAACAGCATCAATATCCTTGTTCTAGGCCACCAAAAATGTACCAGGGGTGTCAGGATTTGCATGTCATAGTTGATTTGCCAATCAAGTTGAAGGAAAAATTGAAACAAATGTTCAGTAGTTTATTGAGTCAGTTGTGGACCGAGAATAAGGATATCAGCACTGCTTTGCAGACATTAGTGACAAGGGTTAGGTTACATGTATGTCTGCGACGCAAGCTAAGGCAGTCTTAGACTGCTTGCAGTCTGCCTTTTCTCTTAAAATCCGTCTAGTTCTTATCACATCCAGTGCGATTGCAAAACACAACGTTATTATTACAATAAGGGATTGAGACCAGACGAGAAAAGACTGACTGCTGACTCTTTTTTAGTTAAACAAACCCTCTGTCAGCCCAGAAATGGAGTAACCTATTGGTCAATTGCTTAGGTTTTGCGTGTAGTGACTTTGCAAAGAAAAATAAGAGACTGCTCGCAGTCTAAGGCAGTCTCAACATACCATGAAAAGGAATTAAGGTTTAATAGAAGGTTACCTATAGAAAGATCTTTTACAGGTCAAAATTAAATTCAGGTAAACATTTTTTAACCTAGGGTGATTCTCAATTTCCTTTGTCTCCTAGCCCTAATTATTCATGAACTAGGACTCGGAGACAAAGGAAATTGAAAAGAAACCTACGGTTAATAACAAATTTTATTGGACACTTTCTGTGACCCATATTCAATGTCTGCATTAACCCTTCAAGCCCCAATATCCACAAACAAATTCTCCAAACTGATCTCCATACATTTCCTTTAAGAATTAGTTGAGAGAATTTTATAAAAGATCAAGGCATTTTCTCTTTGGTGATCATTTTATTAATTCTCATAACCCTCCCTCTTGACTATGTATGGATGCTGTTAGGAGAAAATTGATGTTGGTCAGTATTGGGACTTAAAGGGTTAACAGGGTTAATGACTGTACCTTAATTACTATTACAAACCCTCAGATTGCAAATGTTTCTCTTCCTATTTTGACATGAATACAAAACTACAGGAATGATAATTATAATCTGACATTAGGTATATTTGAGTAAGATCAGCTGTTATTTGCAGGTTAATATTTCTTACATTTTACATGCGATTTTGATTATTTGTGTCTCAAATGTTGAGCACTCATGGATGTGTACTACATGTATTAGCATTTATTTATAAAGTTAAACATCGGTAAAAAAAAGGTTATGATCACTCAACATTTGCCACTTTAGAACAAGAAGGAAACTGGAGCTGAAATGTGTCCCACAGTAATATTTATTGTTTCTGGGATCACTACTGAAGAGGTGCTGGTCAGCTACAATGTATTTGGCCAAAGTTTTTTTACTGTCTCTTGTAACAGTCCCAGAAACCACTGCAAACGTAAACTTGATCAATTTTTCTTCTTGTTTCTGTAGCCAGTAGAACCTATTACAGTCAAGGCAGGTCAAGCGTACCCCTCAAGATTCTATTAATGAATATTGATTATTTGAAAAATGAATCCGTTAGTCGTTCCTGTAAATTACGTAAATAAGTAGTCAATACTTACAGCTGAATCACATATACTTGTGGTATAATGAACATAAGGGCAAAAAGTACACAACAGCAAGTCTCCTGTTGAAAAAATAAGGTTGCAATTATGCAATATTTATGAAATAAATCAACATTTAAAACTAATTGAATATTGTTCTCAGTTCATGCAAAAAAAATGTCTTTTTTTGTCAATGTATTTAGCACGAAAGTAGTAATAATAGGCTCTTTGCATGACTGTGATCTCGTGATCAACTTTCAGTAAACATGAAAACAGTTCACTTATGAAAAATTTTGTTAGCACAAGCTGAAAGAGCATATTGAAATTAGGTAACCTGAGCACTTTCAGCCGTATATCTCAAAAGCAGTGATTGCAACTGCCACCGAAAGTTAGAAGCATTTGTATGAGAAAAACAACTTTTGCCACGCAGTCACGCTTGCTTGGTTTTTCCTACAAATCCTTGTAAACTCTAAAATTTTTAAACTGTCGTTAAATCTTTCCCTTATGCATTTATAGGGCTAAAATTGCCTGCTAAGAATTAAAAGGAGATTTGAGCCCTGTAAGGAAATATTTCATGACAGTTTTGAAAATTTTGAAATTATATTAGGATTTGTATTGAAACCCATGCAAATGCAAATGCTTCCAACTTTCAGCGGCCATTGCAATCGCTACTTTGGAGATATACGGCTGAAAATTCTCAGGTTACCTAATTTTAATATGGTCTTTCCACTTGTGCTAACAAAATTTTCCAAGCATGAACTGCTTTCATTTTTACCAAAAGTTGATCACGTGATCAAGTCATACAAAGAGCCTGTAATTGAGGACACTACTTTAATATCTCCTTCCAGTGATGGAACTCCCATTTACATGACTTGTAATGTGTGATTCCAGAAAATATCCATACCCCCCCCCCAACGGATGGTCAATGGAAATTCCCAAGGGGTGGGGGGGCTAAAGGGTAGAAATTTCTGAGGGGTATAGGGTGTGCCCACGAGAAGAATTTTCTACAGGGTTGTAACAGACGCGAACGATAGTACGAGTCATACTCAAGTATATGTGGATTATTTTGATTTGTATCACAACAAAAATCAGAAATAGATGCCCTTTCAAGAAAAAACTTAAAGATGTAATGGTCCGTCTGTCCAACGTTTCACTTTGACGAGGTCTTTAAATAAATATTGTCCTTCAGGCAAATCAATCGCAATTCTCAACAGGTCCTTTGCTTCTCTGGAAATAAATTTTAGCGCATCGGTTAGTAATGTCGATTATGTATCTAGAGTGCAGACTCGATTGCAGATTGGTCTCATGAAAACTTAGGTCAATCGAGAACAAACGTCGTCTATCTCGGTGCTATATTTCTCGAGCTTCACGTAAACAACTTTACGCAAATTTCTGTTGACATTCAGCGGGAGGTCATCGCGACAAAGCATTGCATGACGACCCAGATGAGAGCTTTGCTGTATTTTATTATTGGCTTCCAATAAAGTACCATTGAAGGCAAGCTGTTTGTCGAACAGACTTCCGCCAAATCAACTTTTGCCCGAAAATATTAACAATCTGTTTCTTATTTGTCAAGGAGACTTTTGATAACGTGCTAAGCGATGAAATAAATCATGTTTCACCGATGTTCATTTATGAACACAAATCGATGCAAATTAATATGGGACGCAAAATGAATGTTTGCATACCTGTTCTTTTATAACCCAAATAAGTTTTTTTGTAATTTCTGAAATTTGTTTAACTGGAAGCGTAATTCATTCAAAGTTAAAATTAATTACAAACATTAACTTTGTGGTGACTTTAGGACCCGAGGCCGAACATTTAACACTAAACTTTGTTTGTAAGTTAGTTTTTAGTAGATCGTTTTGAAATTCGAATATCTTCACCTAGTTTAATGTTAAATCAATAGTTAACTTTGAAGTTATGCTGTACTATAAAATGTTGCTTTTAAGATGAAACTGACTCAGACTAGACGGGTACATCACTGAAACTTAATTACGGTATCTGAAATTCAACTTTAGGACCAGAAGCAGAAGATTTATCGATAAACTTTGCCTGTAAGAAGATTCGTTTTGAAATTCGAAAATGTTCACATAGTTTTATTTCAATGAATAGTTCAAATTTGAAGTTATACTGTAAATGTTTTCTTGAGATGACATAAACATATTAATCTCTGTTTTCATGCCTCGCGCATTTTGCTGGATGGACTTATAAAAAAGAGAGACTGCTCATTATCAAGCATGCTCTACCAGCATAAGAAATACAAATTGCCTTGTAAAAGATTACAAATACGTCAAAGATTATAAAAAACTGTCTTAAGATGAGAACAGTTAATTTTAAGCGGTACACAGTCAATAAATTATCTCTAAATGCGGCAAATAAAGGCCATGAAAAGGAAAATAGGAAATTCCTGGGGGGTGGGGGGTTATACATGACCCCTCTGGAACCGAAATTCTGTCGGGGTAGGGGGGTCTAATCGGAAGAACCATCAGTGGGAGGGATATGGATATTTTCTGGAATCACACAATCACACCTGCCAACTCTCCCGGTTTTCCTGGGAGTCTCCAAGTTTTTCATCAAATCTCCCGATCTCCCGGTTAGAGCACCAAATCTCCCAGATAAAATGGACTTTTGAGCATTTCTGTGCTTTAGTTTGAAATTTAGTCCATTTTTTCACAAAATTCGACCTTTTGTTATTCATTGTACAGTTTCTGGGACAAATTTTGCACATGTTTAGTCAATGACAAAGATTAGTTCGTCATTACAATGATGAAAGATTTTGATCCCATGTACGTCATGTAAGACGTCATAATTATAATGTCCTAAGGCAATTTGTTGGGGCGGGATGGGGGGTGTTGGTGCTGTTGACATTCGGGGGTGGGGGCGGGGGCAAAATAGAGAGTCTCCAGATTTTAGATCTCCAGAGGTTGGCAGGTATGCACAATGTAGTCATCTGAGCCACGTGAAGGTTTGGCTATTTGCAAGGCAATGGAATTACTTTCATTTCTAAGTCACTTTAAGACCCTGACTGTTGGTGTGGCCCTGGGAATTGAACCCACAACCTCTCGCTCTGCAGTCAAGCAAGCTACCAACTGAGCTATTATATATCCTGCTGCGGTTTGAGATCTATAAAAGCTACTGAATACAACTATAGCTTGCTTATCCATCTGTACCTCCTACGACATAAGCATTAATACTTTCTGAAGTTGTTGAGGGATGGGGGGGCAGGGATTTCTTTCAGCTATTATAAGCATGACTCTCCTGTCCAGCTACATGTACTTTCATGCAAAACAATAAAAAAGCACAGCGAAAAGTACCTCCCTAACTGTTTGATCCCCGCCTAATAGTTACTGCATATACCCAACAAATTCAATAGGTGTCAGCCCTGACTCAAATCAAAAAGGAAGCAATCTTTTATTGGATCAGGGCTCAACAGGCGTTCAAAGGACAATAGGGAGCTTACGAATTGACGACTTTCGCACGACGACGCCGTTTGGCCACGTCATAGTCCTGCGTCGCCGTCATCTAGAAATTTGAATTTACGATTTTAAGTAAAGACGACGACGTTGGTGCGCTTGCTGCAAATTTTCCCGCCGTTTCTGAAGTTTGTTTTTTATCACTTCATGATCATAAGCCGGGTTGTTCAAACCAAAATACCTAACTTCAGAGAAACAAGAGCTTGTATTGCTTACGCTTATCGAAACAACTTTTTAAAAGAACAAGAATTTGTACTTTTATACGATGCTCATAAGTAAAAAAACCCAGAGTTTCCGTATTGGAACTACGAAAGGTTGGATTTGGACGAGAAAACAAACGACGAATGCAAGGTTGAGTTTCGTTTCTACAGAGATGACATTTATAAACTTGCGGAACAGCTGCAGTTACCTGACGAGATAACCACTTAAAATGGTTTAGTAGTACCTTCGGTACCTGCATTATGCATGTATCTCAAGCGCTATGCCTACCCTTGCCGATACGGAGATTTGGTTTACCATTTTGCCAGACCGGTTCTTGAGATTTCTATCATAAATAACCACATTGAATGGACTTGATTTATGAGCGCTGGCATCATCTGCTTACAAGGTATAATCATCATTTGTTAACCCCTTCCAAGCTTCGCCAGTATGCTGATGCTATCCAACAGGCAGGAGCTGCCCTAGATAACTGCTGGGGATTCATAGATGGAACTGTACGTCCAGTTTGTAGGCCTAACGAAAACCAGCGATCCATCTACAATGGCCATAAACGTGTCCACTCCATTAAGTTTCAGGCTGTCGCTTAGCCTAATGGATTAGTGGGGAATCTATTTGGCCCAGTTGAGGGAAGACGCCATGACAGTTTCATGCTAGCTGCCTCCGGATTCTTGCAGGAACTGCAAAGGTTTTCCAACTGCCCCGTAACTGGCCTTCCCCTCTGCGTGTACGGTGCCCCTGCCTATCCGATACGTGCACACCTACAAAGGCCCTATAAAGGCGCAGTCCTAACCCCAGCTCAACAAGATTTTAATACCTCAATGAGCAAAGTTCGCTCTTCCGTCGAGTGGATATTCGGGGATATTGTCAATTATTTTAAGTTCTTAGATTTTAAAAAGAATCTGAAAATCGGATTGAGTGCTGTAGGAAAGATGTATGTAACATGTGCGTTAATGCAGAATGCACGAAGCATTTTATACGTTTCTGTTACGTCAGAGTATTTTGGTGTTAATCCGCCGACTCTAGAGGAATACTTCATTTGATATAATGTGCTTAAGATACACTTGTGATACTCCAGTTATACAACATAAACACTCTAGTCGCTTGAAGGTTTAATTTGAAATGCAATAGAACTCAAGTTCAAAAAAGAACACATGTAAAGCCAATAGTAGTGTTAACACGCGTGCCAGAACATCTACGTGCAATAAAGTGATGAAAATCAACATCGAATGCTAAGGTTACTTGTTCATGCTATAATATTACAAAACCAAAAACAACAACGAAAAAATAAGTTGCGTGTTTACAAGAAAACTGAACAATAACTACTCCGATCATAACTACGGTCCCTTTTTTAAGAGTTCAATGACTGCTTGTGTTTGCGCTTGCTGGCTGTTAAGCATCATTTTTATCATTATGCATAAACTGCTGTTGCTGCTGTTGCTGTTGCTGCACCTGTAACTGTTGCTGGTCCCGCAGCTGAGTGAACAATGCTTGCTGGGTAGTAGCTGTAGCTTCGTCTTGCCTCCTCTTCATGTCTAGCTCATCTCGCCTTAACTGAGAGTCCCTCTCCGCTGCCCCCCTTAGATAGATTTCGTGGTTCATCTTTGCCATTTCTCTTCTTAGTCTGAGCTAGCCTCTCCATGGCTCTCTCCCTCATCTCCTCGCCTGCTGTTTTATCTTGATCTGCCTTGTTTCGATCCACATTAGTGCGGGATTCCTTGGTCTTCTCTTCCTCCTCTCTTCTCTCCATATAGTCTTCCATTATTTGATCTATTTCTCGGTATTCGGGGGAAATTCCCGAACCCCTCTCGGCCTCTCTCTTCCTGGCCTTGGAATCCCTTTCCAGGATTTTCAAGCGGTCCCTTAAACCCTTTTGCGAAACGAAAAATTGGGGCTCTTTGATGTTATTCAGAATTTTGCATATTTCGTCTAAACAGTTTCCCCGCTCTCTGGTGCCTGAACGGTGCTTCCATAGTTCCCAACTAAGGAGTTCGCGACCAAATATGGTGTCATGTTTAACTGACCACTTCATTTTCGGCATTCTGTGAAAAAAATTATAAAAATATATAAATATACTTTACTGAACAGTTAAATCACTAACTTACTAAGCTAACTGTTAAGGTAACGTTTCTCCGCTAGCTATTTATCTATGAGATCACACTCGCTGGTTGATTGTCTCACAAGCTTAAGAAAATAACACAATAGAAAATGAAAAACAACAAAATCAGTTCGCCCAGCGAGCAGAAAAGCAAACACAGCTGTAAACCAAGGAAAGTTTGCAATTGCGTGTTTCTACAACACCAAGCTACAATCAGGGACAAAAGTAGTTGACACACTTGTTTAAAACGGGTGCTTTTAGTAAACATTTAATTCATCTATTATTTCATTCTTTTTAAACGCCGTAAATCCCCTCACCCCCCGAATCAATGTTGTCTGAAGTAAAAAAAAGACTTGAGGGTCCAAAATTCAACATTGATTTTTGGGGGGAAGGGGTTGGGGTAGACAGGGGAATGGGATAAGTATATCCACTATGCAAAAAGGGGCCATTTTACGGAAGTGTGCCAACACTTTTGTCCCTCATTGTCTGAATGCAAAATTGTGCTACTGCACACAAGTTGAGCCGTGCATGACACTGATTTTAACTGAAATTAAAGAAATCAAAGACATAATTATGTTATTGGTGGTGGGGGTGACATTGACTTATTCACGACCGAATTATAGGGCCAATTGGAATTACGTGATGACGTAATAAAAGGGCTGCGATATCCAGAATTAACGTCGATATGGTTTACAAGCTAAAAACTAACGCTGAAACTCGCGCACATGTACAACTTTTGATGAATTTCAAGGGTACGCGTACTGAAAATGTTTTTAATAAAGTGAATATTTCTCGTTCTTCACTATATCCGATGGTTAAGGCGCAAACAATCACGGGTAGGGTAAGGATTGACACGTAGTGGGGATAGTCACTGGCCGGCCACGGAAATATGGAGCGTTAGTGCGGAGCGGCCGTCACTGCGTTCAATATCGAAACTACGGAAAAGTGAAAGTAAATTCATGGCCAATTCAATAAAAAACTAAGGACAGCGTAGCAAACATTGCAAGTGTCCACGAAAACAATTACTTTCAATCCCACCTCGTGACACCATGAGTGACATGATAACGCAACGCAAATAGCGTGACATGAGCGCATATGTCTGTGTATTTGGACTGTATTTCTCAAGCGAAACCCTGTGTTTTTGTCTATTGTCGGCAGAGAAAATGAAAAGAGAGCTTTGAAACGTGAACTGGTATTTGACTCTCAAAGAAAACGAAAGCTCAAACTGAGGAAAACACTGCTTCCTTCGTGTTACAACGGTTAACCACGTTTCGGAAAACGAAAAGTAAAATGAGTCTGTTATGACCTCTTAATGTCCATATGTATTCTCGTGGTTAACCGTTGAAACTCCTTATTTGCACCACATCGCTGGAATTTTTCTTGCCAAGAATACGTATTGCGAAGTACTTTCTACATAGCGGAATCTTCTTTTGCCTTTCGTGAGGAATTAGCGCATAAAAAAGGAAAATTTTCCAGCGCACGGCCGTCATTGATCACATGTTATCCCGCTTTCCTTGTCATCAAGTGAACTTCTGGGCAAAAGTAATTGCTGTTTTGGCGATGACGCAAACTGGTGTGTCTATCTTGAAAACAATTTCTTTGGTATTCTGTGATTTACGAGCTGGGAAATGAAATAGTTGTCCATCCAACATCAATAAAAAAATTATGCCACTGAATAAATGGCAGGCGGTCATCTAAAATCATTACAAAAGTACATTCCAAAACCTGGTCTAACCTGTTCGACGCCTACCTACGCTAAAGGTTTGGATCACTTAGGTTTGAAAAGGTCTCCAAAAAAAACACACATCTATATATAGGACATAGCACAAACGGCTGGCCCATCATTTATGAGGTTCATAACCTGTATATTGTTCACGTCCTTTCACTAATGGCACAAGTCAATGTCAAAAATAATGCATGTCCCCTCAGTTACTCTGCAGTACTTCATTCGCTTAAGTTAATCATTTACCAGAACAATTTCCATTGCACCTTAGTGTTTCCATCCTTTTTCCACTATTGATAATACTTGTGAAAACATTACATCCGCTGCAACGGCATTGATCATAACACAAATGATTTCCTCTCGACCCCACAGGGTATCAGGAACGCGCGCGGAAGTACAAGATTAAGTGATGACATACGCTTCGTACATTTTACTCTACGTATACTACAAATCAGGACGAAACTTTACAAATTGTTGTTTCTAAAAAAAACAATTTGGCCCATAGAGTAACGTCATCGCACAAAAATTCAGCAGCGTCAAAAATCTAGCCGGAAAACACAGATACATATTTCAGACATGTCTGAATGCAAAATTGTGCTACTGCACACAAGTTGAGCCGTGCATGACACTGATTTTAACTGAAATTAAAGAAATCAAAGACATAATTATGTTATTGGTGGTGGGGGTGACATTGACTTATTCACGACCGAATTATAGGGCCAATTGGAATTACGTGATGACGTAATAAAAGGGCTGCGATATCCAGAATTAACGTCGATATGGTTTACAAGCTAAAAACTAACGCTGAAACTCGCGCACATGTACAACTTTTGATGAATTTCAAGGGTACGCGTACTGAAAATGTTTTTAATAAAGTGAATATTTCTCGTTCTTCACTATATCCGATGGTTAAGGCGCAAACAATCACGGGTAGGGTAAGGATTGACACGTAGTGGGGATAGTCACTGGCCGGCCACGGAAATATGGAGCGTTAGTGCGGAGCGGCCGTCACTGCGTTCAATATCGAAACTACGGAAAAGTGAAAGTAAATTCATGGCCAATTCAATAAAAAACTAAGGACAGCGTAGCAAACATTGCAAGTGTCCACGAAAACAATTACTTTCAATCCCACCTCGTGACACCATGAGTGACATGATAACGCAACGCAAATAGCGTGACATGAGCGCATATGTCTGTGTATTTGGACTGTATTTCTCAAGCGAAACCCTGTGTTTTTGTCTATTGTCGGCAGAGAAAATGAAAAGAGAGCTTTGAAACGTGAACTGGTATTTGACTCTCAAAGAAAACGAAAGCTCAAACTGAGGAAAACACTGCTTCCTTCGTGTTACAACGGTTAACCACGTTTCGGAAAACGAAAAGTAAAATGAGTCTGTTATGACCTCTTAATGTCCATATGTATTCTCGTGGTTAACCGTTGAAACTCCTTATTTGCACCACATCGCTGGAATTTTTCTTGCCAAGAATACGTATTGCGAAGTACTTTCTACATAGCGGAATCTTCTTTTGCCTTTCGTGAGGAATTAGCGCATAAAAAAGGAAAATTTTCCAGCGCACGGCCGTCATTGATCACATGTTATCCCGCTTTCCTTGTCATCAAGTGAACTTCTGGGCAAAAGTAATTGCTGTTTTGGCGATGACGCAAACTGGTGTGTCTATCTTGAAAACAATTTCTTTGGTATTCTGTGATTTACGAGCTGGGAAATGAAATAGTTGTCCATCCAACATCAATAAAAAAATTATGCCACTGAATAAATGGCAGGCGGTCATCTAAAATCATTACAAAAGTACATTCCAAAACCTGGTCTAACCTGTTCGACGCCTACCTACGCTAAAGGTTTGGATCACTTAGGTTTGAAAAGGTCTCCAAAAAAAACACACATCTATATATAGGACATAGCACAAACGGCTGGCCCATCATTTATGAGGTTCATAACCTGTATATTGTTCACGTCCTTTCACTAATGGCACAAGTCAATGTCAAAAATAATGCATGTCCCCTCAGTTACTCTGCAGTACTTCATTCGCTTAAGTTAATCATTTACCAGAACAATTTCCATTGCACCTTAGTGTTTCCATCCTTTTTCCACTATTGATAATACTTGTGAAAACATTACATCCGCTGCAACGGCATTGATCATAACACAAATGATTTCCTCTCGACCCCACAGGGTATCAGGAACGCGCGCGGAAGTACAAGATTAAGTGATGACATACGCTTCGTACATTTTACTCTACGTATACTACAAATCAGGACGAAACTTTACAAATTGTTGTTTCTAAAAAAAACAATTTGGCCCATAGAGTAACGTCATCGCACAAAAATTCAGCAGCGTCAAAAATCTAGCCGGAAAACACAGATACATATTTCAGACATGTCTGAATGCAAAATTGTGCTACTGCACACAAGTTGAGCCGTGCATGACACTGATTTTAACTGAAATTAAAGAAATCAAAGACATAATTATGTTATTGGTGGTGGGGGTGACATTGACTTATTCACGACCGAATTATAGGGCCAATTGGAATTACGTGATGACGTAATAAAAGGGCTGCGATATCCAGAATTAACGTCGATATGGTTTACAAGCTAAAAACTAACGCTGAAACTCGCGCACATGTACAACTTTTGATGAATTTCAAGGGTACGCGTACTGAAAATGTTTTTAATAAAGTGAATATTTCTCGTTCTTCACTATATCCGATGGTTAAGGCGCAAACAATCACGGGTAGGGTAAGGATTGACACGTAGTGGGGATAGTCACTGGCCGGCCACGGAAATATGGAGCGTTAGTGCGGAGCGGCCGTCACTGCGTTCAATATCGAAACTACGGAAAAGTGAAAGTAAATTCATGGCCAATTCAATAAAAAACTAAGGACGGCGTAGCAAACATTGCAAGTGTCCACGAAAACAATTACTTTCAATCCCACCTCGTGACACCATGAGTGACATGATAACGCAACGCAAATAGCGTGACATGAGCGCATATGTCTGTGTATTTGGACTGTATTTCTCAAGCGAAACCCTGTGTTTTTGTCTATTGTCGGCAGAGAAAATGAAAAGAGAGCTTTGAAACGTGAACTGGTATTTGACTCTCAAAGAAAACGAAAGCTCAAACTGAGGAAAACACTGCTTCCTTCGTGTTACAACGGTTAACCACGTTTCGGAAAACGAAAAGTAAAATGAGTCTGTTATGACCTCTTAATGTCCATATGTATTCTCGTGGTTAACCGTTGAAACTCCTTATTTGCACCACATCGCTGGAATTTTTCTTGCCAAGAATACGTATTGCGAAGTATTTTCTACATAGCGGAATCTTCTTTTGCCTTTCGTGAGGAATTAGCGCATAAAAAAGGAAAATTTTCCAGCGCACGGCCGTCATTGATCACATGTTATCCCGCTTTCCTTGTCATCAAGTGAACTTCTGGGCAAAAGTAATTGCTGTTTTGGCGATGACGCAAACTGGTGTGTCTATCTTGAAAACAATTTCTTTGGTATTCTGTGATTTACGAGCTGGGAAATGAAATAGTTGTCCATCCAACATCAATAAAAAAATTATGCCACTGAATAAATGGCAGGCGGTCATCTAAAATCATTACAAAAGTACATTCCAAAACCTGGTCTAACCTGTTCGACGCCTACCTACGCTAAAGGTTTGGATCACTTAGGTTTGAAAAGGTCTCCAAAAAAAACACACATCTATATATAGGACATAGCACAAACGGCTGGCCCATCATTTATGAGGTTCATAACCTGTATATTGTTCACGTCCTTTCACTAATGGCACAAGTCAATGTCAAAAATAATGCATGTCCCCTCAGTTACTCTGCAGTACTTCATTCGCTTAAGTTAATCATTTACCAGAACAATTTCCATTGCACCTTAGTGTTTCCATCCTTTTTCCACTATTGATAATACTTGTGAAAACATTACATCCGCTGCAACGGCATTGATCATAACACAAATGATTTCCTCTCGACCCCACAGGGTATCAGGAACGCGCGCGGAAGTACAAGATTAAGTGATGACATACGCTTCGTACATTTTACTCTACGTATACTACAAATCAGGACGAAACTTTACAAATTGTTGTTTCTAAAAAAAACAATTTGGCCCATAGAGTAACGTCATCGCACAAAAATTCAGCAGCGTCAAAAATCTAGCCGGAAAACACAGATACATATTTCAGACAATCAGGGACAAAAGTAGTTGACACACTTGTTTAAAACGGGTGCTTTTAGTAAACATTTAATTCATCTATTATTTCATTCTTTTTAAACGCCGTAAATCCCCTCACCCCCCGAATCAATGTTGTCTGAAGTAAAAAAAAGACTTGAGGGTCCAAAATTCAACATTGATTTTGGGGGGGGAAGGGGTTGGGGTAGACAGGGGAATGGGATAAGTATATCCACTATGCAAAAAGGGGCCATTTTACGGAAGTGTGCCAACACTTTTGTCCCTCATTGTAGCTATAAGATCCCTCTTAACAAGAGAAAAGGAGTAAAAATAAACTTTTCATTGACTTTAAAATTGTTTTGAAAGCTGGCAGGGTAAGAAATTCTTTTTTTGTTCAGCGAAGTATGTAAACTTACCAGCTATAGCCAACTCGGATCTGTTTCTTACTGTTGATGTGACAACTCAAAAAAAAAAAAGATACGCCACTTTTCGGTCCTTTCAAATTTAATGAGCACCAGAAAATGTCTTATACTTTAGTGCAGTGTGATTAAAAAGAAAGATGTCCATACAGCAATCAACTTTTCATTCATACCTTTTCGTGCCTTCGCCAGCGCTTTCATGAGTTGCCATGGCTGTAGAAGGTAGAATTGAATGAAAACAGACAAAAAAAGTCAAAGACATTCGTAAAGAACATGTTACTAATATAATACTTTGATTTTTCTGGCAAAAACACGTGAATTATCGATAGAAAACTTTGAAAACTAACCTCACGTCCTGCTTTCTTTAAGACGCCGGCAAATCGCTCTTGCCAACGTCGTTGACTTTTGCTCGACGCCGGCAAGTGCCAAGACAGGCATGCTCAGTAGGTATGTCACGCAATCTAACGGCGTCGTCGTGCGAAAGTCGTCGATTCGTAAGCTCCCTAATGTCTTGCCAAGATGACCATGCATTTTTGTCCGCATAAGCTTTCGATTTCACCACAAACTAACAAAATTCAAGTTAACTTACGCTGCTCCTCGGGAATCTTTTGGAAACCATCTGGTAAAGTGATAAGCGCAGTGAGCAACAAAGTAATACCACATTCTGTACGCTAGTCGGTCTCTTCCACCATTCACGATAAAACTCAACTTGTAAACAATCGCCGATAAGCTCCTACACACACTGTATTCTACATTTTCCAATCAAAGCTTGATTTTACACTCTAAGAGACCTAAATAATCCTTAAAATTGGCTTGATATAGGAATTTCTCAAAATGTTTGGTTAGTGAAGAAAATATTTACGTCTTCATGGGAACTAAGCTACTCTGGAATTTAGCCACCATGATGTGTCCCATGATTCCTTACACTACGTTCAGTTTGTTTCTCTCGTCTGATTGGTGTTTCTTTTCGTCCCTGCAGGAGAGGAAATTTTTTTTTCTTAAACTCAAGACTTCATTAATACTGAAAGAGAGGTTGAAATTGAATATATTGATAAACTTTAGAAATACTTTGCAAGGATCTCATGCTCTTTTATCGCTTCTGCGTTTCGATTAGAGGTCTGGGTACTAGATTGTCGTGCTCGTCCAACATGGCGGATCTAAAAGGCAGTGCACTGGTTATTTTGGCCGAAGGTGCTGAAGAAATGGAAGCAGTGATCACTACAGACGTGCTTCGACGTGGGAAGGTAACTTGGCGTATGTAACTGCTTCTAATAAGTTTGTGGGTGATATATTTGTGGAAAATGAGAATGCAGTTGAGTTCATGAAGTACACACCTCAAAGTATTGCCAAATATATAGGGTGAGGACCTGTTCCATGGACCCCCACTTTGGACCGGGTCCATGGACTACTTTCATGGACCGGGTCCATGGACCCCCTGTTATGGACCAGGTCCATGTACACTTTTTCTTAAGTGATGAGAATTGAACAAAAACAGAAATAGTGCAAAAATAAGATTTGACAAGATGCTGTTCACAAATATTTAGTTGTGCTGACGTACTGATCTGTTTGCACATGTGTGACCTCTTAGGCAAAAACGTTCCGAACGCTTAGCCGTTTTTACACGGATAGCCGTTCACCAGCCGTTCATCACCCGTTTGAACGGACTGGCATGCCGTTGGAACGCCTCGAGCTAACCGTTCTAAAAAATTCATCATCCATTCGAACGGCTCGAGCTATCCGTTCGAGAAAATTCATCAGCCGTTTGAACGGCTAGAGCTATCCGTTCGAGAAAATTCATCAGCCGTTTGAACGGCTAGAGCTATCCGTTCGAGAAAATTCATCAGCCGTTTGAACGGCTAGAGCTATCCGTTCGAGAAAATTCATCAGCCGTTGGAACGGCTCGAGCTATCCGTTCAAGAAAGAAACAGTAAGTTATTTTGGCAGCCGTTCCAAGAAGACAAGACGAGACGACTTCAAAACAATAAATTCACCATTCTTTGTTAAATGACGCATGCCGCCATGTTTACATTACACAAACAGTCGTCACGCTTCTGTTCTTTGTTTACCTCCGCTTAAATGATACTCACTTCACTTTTTACGGAAAAACGTTTGATTCACAAGCTCCTATTAAATTGAAAACCTTACGGTCCTTACGTGTTCGTGGCGGCTTAAGAAGCCACGCACTTCTGCCTTGCGAGAGAGATTTATAATTTCAAGATAAACATTGCTCACAAGATAAATGTGACACTTTATTCGCTTTGGGCTCTTCGTTTCACCATGCGCTTCGTTTAGCTTGTGTTTTCACAGGCGGCACAGACGCGCTGAACCATATATTCCTTGATTTCACGTGTAGTGCTCGCTGGCTTCCAAAACCCATCGCAACTGCACGAGAGCTGCTCATTTATCAGCACATACTTGACCTTTTCGCTCCGCCAGGCACCGTGTTATCAAGCTTAACGACCGTGTCCCCTCCCAACAAATAGGGAACTTTAGCATCGTGAGAGCAAAACTTTAACGAGAGGTCACCATAACTAGAGGTCACTTGTCACGCCACGAGCCTATGAGTTGTGTTTGGCTTGTCAACACATTACTTCACTTGATACCACCAAACGTTGGAAATAACTCTGATAACGGCTCCCACGCGGCCATGATCGGAATCGAACTAGCTGAGAAACGCAGTAAAATAGACAATGATACCAAGGCAAAACAATATAAATTTTGAACTATTACATAAATATTTTGACTCCTTTGCAGTAAATTTAGTTTTTCACTTCACATACACATTCGGCACTGTTGTTTATAAATTAATTCCACAAACAGTACGTCCGGGCCGCCGCCGTCTGAGATTTTGTCCTCTGAGATTATGGAAATTTGTTTCACTTGAATAGAACTTGACACTATTGAATTGCATGCTTTTTGACTGCAAGTTGCTCGGTTGTACCTTATCTTAATAGGTCGAATTCAATAATAAAAATATTTTATTATAAACGGTCAAGTTTCGACTCGTTTCAAGTGATCTTTTCACAGATTGTGTCAATACGGGTTGTAGAATTGAAGTTATGACTTGTTCTTGCCGTGTCAAAATTATGCAAATCAACGCAGCCGACAAGGCACGCGCTCGTTTGTTTATTCTTTATTTTGTTCACACTGAGATATCAAAGAGGAAAGATAAAACAAGGAGAAGCGTTGCCTACTCAGCGGAAACATTTTGGCAGCGAAATGTATTAAAATCATTGCTTTAAATCATTGTCGAAATGTTTGCGTGACATTATGTTTAATTAAGGAAATGAGCGCGGCAGAGGCTTGATCAGGGATGTTATTCTCAGTAGGGAAATTCCCTTCACTCTAAAAAGACTGATTTTCAATGCAGTACTAGTTTATTTGAGGTTGCGAGGTTTATTTCTCATCATAAGTGAACCATTAAATTAATTATTTGGTACGAAAGTCGTTCGATTGATAATAATGTAAACACAGGGCCCCGCAGAAGCGGTGTGTCCTTTTGTATGTTATTATGTCATCCTTTCGACCTTATCCCGTTCGGAAATTTTGATTTGCCATTCATCCTTTCGACCTTATCCGTTCGGAAATTTTTGATTTGCCGTTTATCCGTTCGACCTCATCTGTTCGAATAATTTTTGTTAGCCGTTTATCCGTTCAACCTCATCCGTTCGAAAATTTCAATTAGCCGTTTATCCGTTCGACCTCATCCGTTCGAAAAATTCAAGAAGCCGTTCATCCGTTCAACCTCATCCGTTCGAAAATCTTAATTAGCCGCTCATCCATTTACGGTACCCGTTTCGAACAGCTTGCCTAACCGTTCGTCGCCCGTTCGCTTGCCGTTCCGTTCAGCGTTTGAACGGCTAGCGTTCGGAACATTATCGCGTGAGAGGTCACATGTACAGTCGACGAAGAAGAAGACTGTCAAGCCAACGCGCTCCCGTACAAAGACTCGCATTATGAACAAGCTCAAGTTTAGAATTCATTGCTTTTAGAGCAATCATGACTGAGTCACATCGCAATTCTCCATAGTTGATGTAGCTAAATTCAGTTTAAGCTACAATCCACTTCTTCGATATTCGGATCTGTAAATCACTTATCCATGAGAATTAATCATCCTGCTAAAAACGCTAACAAGCTGGGCCCAGCGTGACCAAACATTGACCTCTCAGCATGAAATACAGTGAAACCTTTATTAAGCGGACACCTCTATTGAGAGGACGCTGACACCTAAAAAGTACCTGAAATGGTCATTTCTATTGTTGCCAACCTGTATTAAACAGACACTTGTGATTAAATTCCACCACCCAACGTGCCAGACACCGGAAATGCAAAAGATTGCCTCGAATTGCCACCCACAAATTTTTCGATTTTTACTTTAAAAAATGTGACTTGATTATATAGTTTCACAGTACAGTACCGGGGTATTGTTTTCTATTTCGTTTTGTTTGTATAGAGCTTGTTTTGCTCACCTGATTTCTTCAAATTTGAGTTGCAATCTATGTTTATGGTACTATGATCAATTGGTCCACTTTGATAAAGAAATTGATGCAAACGTTTATATATATCATCATAGTCTCTCAGGGAGTATTCTGAATGTTTCCACTGTTCATTTGAATGGCATTTGACACCTCATATGACATCTATCCAAACCTGTATTAGACAGACACCCTGTATTAAGTGGAGAGTACAGCATTCCCCGAGGGTGTCCACTTAATACAGGTTTCACTGTAAGCAGCAAAAAATTCACATTTGCTCAGTCAAAACGTTTTCCTCCAAAGCATAATCCACCCGTCAGAGGAAACAATTTATAAGAACAAGCAACATTTTGGCGTGAGGTAAAAGTCGTGTGTTTACAATATAAGCACGATTGAATAATACTCATCAATCAAGTATTGTTTGTTGTTGTTGTTGTTTTTAATCTTATTTTTGCTCTTATTTTTTCTGTTTTTGTTCATTTCTTACTATTTTAAAAAGACTGTCCATATGGACCCGGTCCATGACAGGGGGTCCATGGACCGGTCCATGAAAGTAGTCCATGGACCCAGTCCAAGGTGGGAGTCCATGGACCCCTGGTCCATGTTTTGTCCTCACCCAAATATATATGGCAAGCTTAATTAGGAAGACCTCAGATAACAACGTAGATCTCCAGAGGTTGGCGTCTCTGTAACAATGACCTCAACCAGGTTGACGTCCAGCAATTTAAGTGACAACAAGGGATTAGGTGGAGTGCTCAGCCTTGTGGACTCATAAAACCTGGTCGTGGTCATTCTGTGTAAAGATTTTCACTTAATTAATTAAGCTTACTTGATTTATCCGATCCGACCTTCCAAAAGGTTGATATCACTAAAAACCAAAGAAATCTCTATCTGCTGGATAGCTTACTGGTTTCCCTAATACTTATCTACTGGATAGTGATTTATCCAGTGGATAGCACTTTCCAGGGTTTTTGGAGTATCCAGTAGCTTTTGAATAACTGCCAACTGTGCCCAGCAGTGAGTGGGTTGGTGGGTTGGTAGGTGTGGCTCTTTAGATGCAAAAAAGAGACAGTACTTAGGGGTCAGACTTCCGATTACAGTTCTTTCTCTTTTAGTTGATGTCCTATTGATTGTTAGTTTTATGTGAAATTCACTCAGATGCAAGAATCTTTAAATATTATAGCATGCATTTGAATATTTTGTAATGTAGTTGTTGTTATTAATAGTATTGTAATTTTCACGCCCTGTGTTGAATTTCATTTGCACGTGCTGCTAGACTCATTATATATGCAGTTTCGTTTGTACCTTCGGGGCACTTGATAGAGATTAAAATGTCTGTTCAGTAACCCCTTGAACGTGTGGTTCGCTGTGTTATTACATGGTGGCAGCGGTGGCCGCTTCTGCTTCGTTTCTAACCGTCTACGTTATACAGCATGCCCGGTGGTGATACCTCCAATGGACAGTCTGGTGCGGTAGCGCTGCCATCGTCGACTTTTCATCAGATTACTCCACCGAAGTACCTTGACTTGAAACATAGTGGAGAAATTGCCGAAAACTGGAAGCTTTGGAAGGAGAAATATAACAATTAGTTTGTCATTTCTCGTTTGGATCGGGAAACCCCGGAGTTACAGCTGGCGATGTTCAAACATACGATCGGAGGTGATGCATTGAAAGTCATCAAAACATTCAACTACGCCGAGGGGGAGAACTCGAGTGATTGGCACGTTGTATCGGTGCAACAACGGAGGCGGTTGATAGTTTTGTTGCCGAGTTGAGGAATCTGGCCAAAACATGTAATTTTTGCGATTGTTTGCAGGATAGTTTAATCCGTGATCGTATTGTGCGTGGAATTAAAAACGAGCAGACGACCAAGAAGTTGCTGAGAATGAGAGATCTTACTCTGAATCATTGCATCGACGTGTGTCGCAGCGAGGAAGTTGCTGAGTTGCAAATGAAGTCGTTATCTGGGCCGGTGGATAACATTAATCAAGTAAAGTCAAGTTCTAAAAAGCCTTGAGCTCCAACGCCGGTGGACGGGTGGTTGGCAAAGAAAATTTCCTGCAAATTTTGTGGCTATGACCATCACCCTGATAGGAAGATGTGCCCCGCATGGGGAAAGAAGTGCAAGCGATGCAAGGAAAAGAATCATTTTGCCAAGAAGTGTAAGAAAGTTCCTGTCCATAATATTGAGAGCGAAGAGGAGTTAGAGGAGATCAGCATTGTAAGAGTACAGGCTTTGAGAGGGAGAGCTGTGTATGCGAGAATGCTGGTTAGGCAGCAACCAGTGCAATTTCAAGTTGATTGTGGTGCAAGTGCAAATATTTTACCTCTGAAGTATACTGAGGGCAAGGAACTCGACTCGTGTTCGCAAACGCTTGTCATGTGGAATGGAACTAAAGTGACGCCTGTCGGTTCCTGTGCGTTGCTTGTTGTGAATCCGAAAACTAATGAGAAGTACAAGGTCTGGTTTCTAGTCGTGAAAGAGGATTTGACCCCTCTGCTTGGCTTAAATGCAATGCAGAAAATGAAGCTGTTAACTGTACACAAGGAAAACTTCATTAATGTCATGGAGAATGCAAATGATGATCTCACAGCCAATTACGTGGATGTCTTTAACAAAGGTCTCGGAACACTTCCAGGAAAAGTTCGCCTGCAAGTTGACCCAGATTGCAAGCCTGTTATCCTTCCAGCAAGAAAAGTCCCTGTGTCTGTTCGGGAGAAGTTCAAAGAAGAGCTCCAAAGGTTGGAACGTCTTAAAATAATCACTCCTGTTGATGAACCGACAGAGTGGGTTAGTCAGATTGTTGTAGCTGTAAAGAAGTCCGGCGAACTGCGTGTTTGTATTGACCCACGACCACCTAATACTGTCTTGAAGAGGGAACATTACCAAATTCCCGTCATTGATGATTTGTTGCCCGACTTGACAGATGCACATGTGTTTACAAAGGTTGATTTAGCCTCTGCTTTTTGGCATCCGGAGTTAGATCGCGAGTCTAGTATGCTCACGACATTTGCTACGCCATATGGGCGATATCGTTGGCTCCGTTTGCCGTTTCGTCTCAGTGTTTCGAGTGAAATTTTTCAGAAACGTCTCCATCAAGAGTTACAAGGTCTCCCGGGTGTAAAGTGTATTGCAGATGATATTCTCATCCATGGCATGTGCAAGGCTGATCATGAGAGCAATCTAGATGGATTCATGCGCCAATGTCAGCAGAAAGGTATCAAGCTCAATGCCGAGAAGTTAGAGTACAAGTGTAAAGAGGTTCCATATCATGGGCACCTGCTAACCACAGAGGGTCTAAAGCCAGATCCAGAGAAAGTGAGAGCAAAGGTTGAGATGCCACGCCCAAAGGGCCGAGGTGATATTTTACGCCTGAATGAAATGGTCAATTATCTTAGCCGTTTCCTACCTCACTTATCTGATGTGATGAAGCCTCTGCGAGATCTTACCCATAAAGATGCAGCATGGTGTTGGGATGATTTGCTAGAGAAGGCTTGGAATGATGTCAAGACATTGATTGCATCAGCACCCGTTCTAGCCTACTACAAGCCCACTGAAGTGCTTGAGATCCAGTGTGATAGCAGCCAGAGTGGTTTAGGTGCAGCTTTAATGCAGAATGGTCACCCAATCGCGTACGCTAGTAGAGCCTTAACAGAGACGGAATCTCGCTATGCGCAGATTGAAAAGGAGATGTTGGCAATCATGTTTTCAGTAGAGAAGTTTAATGACTTTACCTTCGGTAGAAGAACTGTCGTCCATACTGATCATAAGCCACTTGAGTCAATTTTCATGAAACCACTTCATCGCGCTCCTAAGAGGTTGCAAGGAATGTTGATCCGTTTGCAAAAGTACGATTTGGTAGTACAGTACAAGAGGGGAAGCAGAATGTTCTTAGCGGACACTCTGTCTAGAGCTTATCTTCCCTCGGGTGCGCAGATTGAGTCAGAGTTTGAGACAATCAACATGATGAATTACTTGCCAATATCTGAAGACAGGCTACTGCAAATTCAGCGGGAGACAGAGCAGGATGAATCACTTCAAGTTCTGAAGGCAGTGATTCAGCATGGCTGGCCTGAAAATAAGAGTACCCTGTTGCTTCTAGCCTCTCCTTACTTCGATATGAGAGATGAGCTGTCCATTCAGGATATGGTCTGATTTTTAAGGGAGAAAGGATAGACAGGTACCCAAGGCTGCCAGGAGTGGTCTCCTAAAAAGTATTCACAATTCGCACCTTGGAGTTAATGGTTGCCTTAACAGAGCGTGTGAGTGTCTTTATTGGCCTGGGATGACAGGAGATATCAAGAACTATGAGTCAACATGTGAAGCCTGCAGAGAGTACGAACAGGGTCAAAGGAAAGAAACACTCACCAGCCACGAAGTACCTAGTCAGCCGTGGCAGTTCGCTGCAGCAGACCTATCTGAGTTAAATGGAAAAACCTTGTGACTGTGGACTATTTTAGCAATTTCTTAGAGCTCGACCATCTGAGAAGTACATCCTCTGTCTACGTCATCAAGAAGCTTAAAGGTCATTTCGCGAGACATGGCATTCCCGAGCAACTCGTTACTGATAACGGGCCACAGTTCGTCTCGCGCGATTTCCTGAAATTCTCTAAAGAGTGGGATTTTGAGCACAGAACCAGCAGTACTAGTCCTTATCATAGTCAGGCGAATGGAAAGGCTGAGAGTGCCGTTAAGCAAGCGAAGAAAATTCTGTTGAAGTGCAGCAAGGCTGGTTCAGACGTTTTTCTCGCTTTACTGGACCACAAAAACACACCCCCTGCGAGTATGCAAATCAGCCCAGCACAGCGGCTATTAAGCAGAAGGACAAGAAGTCTCCTCCCGATGACTGCTGCATTATTAAAGCCATCTGTTTCAGACGAGGACGTGACACATACAAAGCTTCATCGCCGCCAACAGCAACAAACCAAGTACTACAACAGAGGTGCACGAGACCTCCAGCCCTTAGAGCCCGGAGATACCGTGCAAGTTCAGCCCTGGCGTGCGGGAAGAAAAGAGTGGCAAAAGGGTGTCGTTAAGAGTCGCATTGACAAAAGATCTTACGAGGCTGAGCTGCCTCAAGGACTCCTTCGACGAAATCATGTTGAGCTACGCAAGTCATCCACAGAGACTCGCGAAGATACACGCGAACAGGCACCTCCAGATACATGCGTGGAAACATTCGACCAGCCGCGCGATCCGTTGTCTTCGGTGCCGGACGCACCTAAGTCGCCCAATCCTTTACAGGCGCCGAGAAGGTCCACGCACCTCCGTCAGCCGCCCAAGCGTCTACAGGACTTTGTGCTTACTTTAGCCTAAGAACTCTTTCCAAAGAACTGAATTTCATTAATATGCGCTTAGTCGTTTGTTTTTTCTCTGAATTTAAGATGACTTGAATCTGATACCAGCCAGATAGCAGCAATTTATTATAAAAGTAATTGTACAAGTGATCAGAAAATGTTTTTAAAGGCCCCTGGGGATGTCTTTAATACTTTGCTGTCAAGCTCAGCTTAACAATTTTAGATGTATCCTTAAATCTTATGAGGCTCCCTTATTATGGAGTTAGAAGTCTACAACCTTTCTGAGATTAGGAATGATAAGATTGCAGTTGGAACTATTCAGAACTGGAACAATCTTACCAGGCAGAGTGATTTTCGTATGACTGAAAAATGGTTTTGATAAGTGTTTGTTATTTGCCTTATCCGCCAAAGAAAACCCTTCTATGGAGAAGGAATTGTTTGATTGGCCAATTGTGTTGCAATATGACGTCAAAGTGAAGTATTGATTGATTTAAAGAAAGTTCTTTGGGCATGAAGTTTTTTCACATTTGTTTGTTTGTTTTCATTTCAATTTTAAACAAAAATGGCTCTTACCCTAACATTGTTGCGGGCGGCTAGTGGGCAAGCCTGCCTCTAAAATTAATATAATAATTGAAGCCTAATTAATAATCCGTAAATGCAAAACGTATCTTAATCAGCACTGCTATAGCTAAAGCTTGTTGCCTTTGAGTGCTTTTTCTATTCTGGTTATCAGTGTTCTCCTTATCAGGTGGTAACGGGTAAAAATTTACCCCTTCTTACAACACTTCTTACCGCCTGCAACTGCTTTAAGTGTTACTAAACATATATAAGTTGTCTAAAAAAACATGCAAGTTGTGATCCAAGCCAATCCTCACAAGAAAAGGAAGTAAATGCAGAAAAACAAAAGTATACGCAGCTGTTCTCTCTGATTACATATTTAAATGCTAACTGGTACTTTCAAAGCACTGCAGGCTAACAATTTTTTCACGGGTTTCTGTCCCAATTCTAGAATTTCTCAACAGCAGGAAAAGTTCGCGTCTCCCGCGACTTGTGTTAAAACTAAATTAACCCTTAGCTAGCAGTAAATGCAGGCTTCATTCGTAAAATTCTTTGTTTTGAGGTGTTAAAAGTACTTTTCAGTCAATTGGTTGACAGGATGTTTAAAAATGAAAGCCTTCATGAATGAAAAGTCTCTCCCCCTCTGCCAGGAGAGTGCGCTACTGGCGCATATTTTTGGCCTTACTGGTCAAGAATGGTTTTTTACTTGCTGAGCTAAAATTTAGGGAGAACACTGGGCTATGAGCCAGTCCTTTTATAAGCCCTCCTAAGATTTAAAACCCCTGGCTTATAAGCGCAGTTTATGTTACATGTGTCGACATAAGACTAGTGCTGTCAACTCTCCCGGATAATCCTGGAGACCCCCGATTTTGAACCGTTTCTTCCGGTCTCCAGATTAGAGTCTGAAATCTCCCAGATACATGTAATTGCCGAAGTTTGCTATTTCTTGTAGATTCGCCTCTCTGTCAATGAAATTTAAAATATTTTGCATTGTTTGAGCTATTTAACTTTTAACATCGAACGTTTCCTCAGAAACCTTAGTATGCCATTGTAATATAAGCAGTATTATGTGATTGGTGGGAAGTAAACCAATCAGGTACAAATGTTACAATTCCAACAACATCTTTTTCGCATGTTTTTTTGCACAAATGACGTCAAGTTTCGTGCATTATGACATCATCTATCATTCCTTCCCTGTCAATTCTCAATATTTGAAGATTTTGGGGGTTGACAGCCCTGTAAGACTGAGTCTACTATATTTTGCTTTTCATATCTTAATAGTACAGAAAATATTGCAGTAACTTTTGTTTACATTGTTTGTGGAACACCTTGAGGTCTGAAACTGAACAAAATGTAGGTCCTAGTTCAAACCTTGCTGTCATATCTTTTCCTTAGACAAGAAACTTAGCTTCACTTTATATCTCTTCACCCAAGTGTATAAACACATATGTAGGTACCAGCAACTTGGTGTGATGGACTAACATCCTATTCAGAACGGGGGCGGGGGGCGAGGGGGGAGAGGTAAAATATTCCCAGCTGCTTAGTTTTGCCATGGAAAATGGAATAAGCTCTGGGCTGATGAGCCATTTGGTTTGTTTGTTTCATACTGCAGCCCCAACTGCTCTTCATACTCATGGAATTGCTAAAGGAAAGACTGTCACATCACATCCTTCTGTGAAAGATAAACTGGATGGTATGTTTTCACATGACATACATTTTTCATTCTAAATTGAAAAATAAACAAATATTTGTGTAGCCTGCATATTTTTTGTGAAAAGTTAAAACTATACCATGAGTTGCTAAATACCATTTTAAGGAAGTTAATTTTTAGACAATTAGGTTGAGTATTTTTTGCCAAGTCTTCATTGAAATTATTGTTTGACTCACCAGGCAGCACTGTATGTCCTGTAAACACAAAATGGCCCTAAAATGTTTTTTTAGTTGACCTTATTATTTACTTTGTATGAGACTTATGTTTGGTTAGTTTAATTCTATTTTTAATTATTAAAAATAGAAGTCAAACCTCCCAAGCATTTTTTATTACTAAAAATGGAAGTTAAACCAACCAAACATGAGTTTCATACATAAGGTCAACTAAAGTTGAAATCCTGCAATATTATGAAATCTCTGTGTGATGTCTGACAGTTCTTTTTCCTACCCTTTAAAGAAATTGATGATGTTCTTAATCTGGAAACGTAAGGATAGGATAAACGTTGTCATACTAAACTCTGTATATTTTAAATGTATATGGTAACTTTTCTGTGTTCCTCATGCAAATGAAGAACTGCTATTCCAAGTTTTTTTGGTGGTGTAGAATTTGATTGTTTTTGTCTTTAAGGTTACACGTACTCTGAAGACCGAGTTGTTCGTGATGGAAACCTGGTAACTAGCAGAGGACCTGGTACTGCTTTTGAGTTTGGTATTGAACTTGTACGTGCTGTACGAGGTGATGATGGTGAAGCTGAGAAGCTCGCTGGCCCAATGCTGATTAAATAGTTGCTTTCAGTCAAATCAGCTCAGATTTGGTTTAATAGATAAACCATGGTGCAACTACCTTGATGATCAATCTGACAATCAATCTTTCTTTTGTGTGAGACTTGTAGGAAACAATATTTATCTCAAGATGTTAAGGAACATAAAAATATTTTCATAGATGTTTAGTTCAATAAATATAATAGAGATACCTTAAATATTTCTTTTAAATTTGCCAGTCAATTTTGCGTCAGGGGGCTAGAGCAAGCACAATGGCGATGGATTTAGAGGGCAACAAGAAGCACCCTCTTTACATTGTATATTAACATGTTAACAGTAAGCCTGGACATGTTATAAGCAGGGAAGTAGCATGAAATTTTAAAAGTGTACTCATGGGATGAAAAGTTAGACTGCAAAGGGCACTCCAAACTTACCAAGCTAGGGTGGTCTAGGGGCATGCCCTCCCCCCCGCCCCAGGAAATTTTTCAAATTTGGGGGCTTAGAAATGCTATTACCTTCTTCTTTCTGCGGGACATTTTCAGTTCACAAATACAAAGGAAAATGCAGTCATTGTTTAGTTATTGGTTCAAAAAGTACATTGCTTATGGAAAAAAGGATAAAACAGTTAAAAAAATACCAACAAAATTTTGCAAGAACAGCTTGAATGCTGACATGTTCCTCCAGGTGCTCGAGAAACAGGGAAAAATCCCTCTTGGCCAATGCATGAAAAACATGGTAACAGTTGATTGACGTCCACCAACCTGCAGGTTTGAACCGAAGAAAAAACCCTTTGAAGGCGTGTGTTAGTGGTAAATGCTATCAGGAAAAATTTTTTTCTAGATTTCAGCCATACGCACAGTCGTATGTGTGTATATTGATGTTTTCTACGCTCCTGATAAGTAATAAAAATTTTAAATTATTTTTACTATCAGAGCTCTTATTAATTTTGTTTATAAATTTTATTGGTTTTTTGATGCGGTAGTTGCTGTCATTTTTTGTGGCTGCTTTAGCTGCCTATTATGTTTTCTCTCTTATGGTGATAAATTTGAGAATTGATGTTTTCTAGGCATCTTCACAGGTTGAAGCTGTTTTGAAGAATGTAAAGAAGGAACCAGTGACAGTTGAACAGACTTTAAAACTAAATGTAAAGAGAAGACGTTATTAAAACACTATGAAACATAACATTGTGGCCTTTCTGACAACATTAATTGAAATAGCTGTATCCTTGATATAGGATTGCTATATGGTGATGGGCACCAAAACCTAGCCCCTTGAGTAGAATACACCCTATTCCTTGTCCCTTCCAAGTCACCATGGTCTACATATTTAGAAGCCTTGATTTTGCTCCGGTTTAAGACCCCAGTATCCTCAGACTTGAATGTTGCAATCATGACAAATGACACCAGTCTTCATTAATAACGCTGCTACTCTGGAAGTGTCCCAAAGTGATACTTACTTACAACAGATGTTTACAAGGCTATTTTCATTTTCAATAAAATGGGGATCTTTGCTCATATCATAAAGGAAGAAATAGCATATTATGTAGTGAGTCTAAGTGATTGAACTTTTTCCTTGACTTTTAAGGACATTTAAATAATCAGGTGTGACTTCTTCCTGTTTAAGTTAAAACAGGGTCAATTGTTTACTTTAACAGGAAAAACTTATATTTAAGATGCATAATGAACTATCATTTTTCTCACAATAAAGTCTTTGGTAAAAATAGTTCTCATGTATTTTTCATTGTTTGTCATCAAGTCTATGAATCTCAGGTGCTTGGGACTTAAATAAACTATAGTGTAGATTTATTTGTCTCTTTAAGTAATCAACAAATCTGAACTTAGTTTAAATTTCCTGATGTTATTCACCACATTTGAAAGTTTACTTTAAATGTTTAGTGTCATCACTTATATATATATATATATTTTTTTTCTGTAATGTCTTTATAATCCTTGTTCAAAGGCCAGAGGAGACATCTCCAATTTCAGTTGATATGTATGTCCTATTTAAGAGTTCTCTGAGCATTTCCTGTTTATTTTTGGACACTCCACTATCACGTGCACGTTCGAACGAGTTTTTGTTAACTCTTAGGTTTTTACGTGTGTAAATATACTATATTACTCCTTATTTTTTCTTTATCCCCTTTCTAACTGTGTTAGTGAGTATATTTTGATTGATGGAGAGGGCGGTCAATTTTAAATTCTCTCACACCGTGAAAAGAGTAACCAGTGATAGACTCCTGTTACTATAATACTGACGTGAAAGAGGCGCCTTTCAGTGGGCTGAAATAAAACTTGATAATTTAAGCAATGTGTACAGAATTGAAACTGTAAATGTTAGGTTTATTGTTTGGCTTGGTGAATGCGTGTCTTTAAAAAATAAGTGCGTTCTTCACATTATCATGTGTTTTAAATATTATTCATCCCCACTGAATCAATAAATCAAAAGGAATTAAAAGTTTTTTTCCCCTTTTTTTAATGAGGGGGGGGGGGGAAGGACAGGGTGTCTACAATTAAAATTCTCATGGAAATTACATCCTATGTTATAAGCACTATTTAGTACTAATGTAAACCCTTAAATCTCCTCTTGCAATGAATGGAATAAAACAACCATAACAGAGTTGCAAGAGTAAGTTTACAAACATTCTTTTCACTTAACTATTATCTATCACTTACAGACCCTACAGCCTAAGATCTTTCCTTCCGCGAGTTGGGGAGTGGTGAAATCGAGTCTTGTGATTGTGATTTCCGTCGTAATTGATGGTCACGTGCAGTTAACGGGCCCTTCTCGTATTTTCACTTTTATTCAGCTTTGTGTTGCAATAGCAAGCAAAATAATTCGATCAGGTACAGTTGAGACACGGAAAAACAACACCCAGGCCTTGAAATTGTAATGACACCATTCTCAGCTCGCCTCAATTAGGGCGTATCGTCACTTCCGGATCAGTGGTTTTCTACGTCACATGATCACTTCCGGAAAAAGAGACTTTTGCTTATTTTGGTTCGATGGTGGACACCGTATTGCATGAATCCGAGATCACGTTATGATCTTGAGAGTTATGGTCTATTTCAAGATGTAACAAAGGTATAAATCTGGGGATCAGCTGAAACAATCATCAATCTGAAATAATAATCGGAGATCGGTGGATTGAAAGATCTGAAGAATTTTAAAGTCAAACCTTGAAAAGTTCCGCGGAAGCCAATACCGATAATTATACCGTTACTATAGAACTACACTGTTAGCTATTTTGGGGATTCTAAGGAAAAATCGATTTCATGAAGACATGAGGCTTTATGCACTCGTTGGCACTGAAATTAGTGAGTATAAAAAAATATATTAATTTTGTAAATTTTAGGTGAAATGGTTTCTGACCCAGTCTCTTATCAACTATTTTACGGAAATGCGCAAAAATTCACACTTTGTTGACAATCTGCGCATTTGCTTGCTTCTTCTTGCATTGAGGGTGCATTGAGGACTTGAGAAAATAACCTGCTGATAGTATTTCCGATGCCTTAGAACGTCAATAGTAGTGCTTCTTCATACAACATCTTCAGCGTTCGAAAACGGAGGTTATTGTGATTTTGGTGAATGTGGTTTAGCTGTGATCGGCCTTTTGCAGATGTGGGTTGATCTTCGGTGAGTGATGCATTGAACGTTGTTGATTGTACTTGAGCTTAATTTCTCGGTGCTTCAAATTAAATAAGCTTGATGTTCTTTAACTTGTAATTCTTCGTTGTTTATCTCCTCTTTGTTGTCTTCCTTAGAAAATCGAATGTCCATACGCCGTTTATTTGTGTTCCCAATATTGTTTCAATCAGTGAAATAGTTTGCGTGGCGATCATGTCTGTTTGGAACTGACTTCGATTCTACAGGGTTGTTTTATCGATTTGATATCTTTAACAGATTCTAGAATCGATCTCCCGTTCAGATGTTCCGTGCTTTTTCTTTTATTTATCTTCAAGTGACACCTTCTTGCCCACTGAAGCAGATATCTGTGACTATAGTTAATATCAAGTGCACTGTTGTATGTATTTTATTGTCTTTCGATATCCGTGCTCGCTCATGGTAGTGTATTTCCTATGAAGGTTTCAGTTTTTAAAAAAATTCAACTAAATTGTATGCGAAGTCGTCCTGAGGATATAATGAACGTTTTTCTACGTTTAAACCCGTGTAAATTACGCGTATTTCATTGTTTGTACATGCATGTTATTTATTTTTGGAGTCTAAGTGAACAATATTCCTGCTATTCTCGGAAGCATAACAGCTCACGACCCTGCTTACTTGAATATCAAATCCAGTATTCAATAGAAGGCGATATTTGACCAGGTTTTTAACGAATATATACCTGGTAATGGAGTATTCCTTTGCAGTCCTGAGAACTGTACACTGTAAATACATATAATTTGAAATGGTAATGTCAGTTTTAGTCCTTGTGGCAAATTATTGTTGATCTTCAGTAATGATGGTCTTACATCTATTGTGTATTTTTTTGACAAGTAGATAAACATGTTTCAAAATCATCATAATTCTTTTCCTGTGCTTTCAAACTCGGCCATAAGAATTTTAAAACTGCGATCAAAAGTCTCTGTGAAATCAGTTACTGACTGATTGTAATGATCAAGGAATTCAAAATCTTTATCCAATTTTAAGTTTTAGTTGTAAGGATCACAGCAAAGGCAGTTTGCTGGCATGCATTTAAAGGGATAAGATTTTTTTATGACAAGCAAAGTTTGGAATCATTTTGAACTGTTTATTTTTTGCTTAGACTTTCAGACTGGTGACTCTGAGGGGGTATCTTGCCCTTGGGCAAATTGATTATTTTAAGTTATTTTTGTCTCACCCAGGTTATAAATACTCTATAGAAGGAGAATTCATTTCTATAGTAGGGTCAGGGTTTTCCAGAAGCAAAGGCAGCCTGCAAAAACATTGTCCAGTTGTCATGGAAGTGCCTGCTACTAAAGAACAAAAAGTTTCTTGGGATAATTAAACAGAAAGGATGCTATAATGGCAAAGAGCATCAGTCCTTGATATTTTGTTCTTTTTTTCTCAGGCATGGAGGAAGAAGATAAAGGTGGAACATGGAAGCCAGTGGAAAAGGCATCTCTTCTTCCTGCCACAAAACCACGCCCTGCACCTCGCAAACGGTCACATCAACCTAAACCAGACATTACTATAGAGAATGGAAAACCTGAAAATATTCCACCAAAGCCTGCTGTTCACCCAAAACCACAGAGACCACCACCTAAAGCTCCAAATTTGAAGACACCTGAAACTGTCGGAAAAGGTGTTATATTAATAAATAATAACAATTTGTCAGCTGATAAGGAACCTCTAGGAAAGCAAGGATTAGTTAATAAAGCAATAAAAAATAATGAAATTCGCGTACCGAAGATTGAATCGTCAGTAAAAAGTGTAACTGAATGTAATGATACTAGTAATGGACCTGTTAATGATTCTGCGGATAATCAGCAGTTGTATGAACCATTGAGACCAACAGTGAGTGGTTCGTCTTCAAGCTCTGATGAAGGATATGAAGCTATCTCTGTTCCAAGGTCAGTAAATAAATTTATTTGTGGAAAACATGAAATGATGGTTATGTGAAGAACTATCTTCACTGTCAGCATGCCTGCAAAGTTGAAAAATACACAAGAATTAATTAATGCAGGCATGCCAACACTAATAATAATAATAATAATAATATAATAATAATTCCGTTGGCAGTACTTATAGCACTGTATGCTAGTGGGGCCAAGCAAAAGCCTGAAACAAACAATTCAAATTGAAGTTAAGAGGGTTAGGAATCCCAACTGGCCAGAGGCAAACCAGCTGGCTATTCACAAGCATGGCCAAGGATTCAAACTTGGGACTATTGGAACAAATCCAGCTCGCGGTCAGAGTGGGACATGAAGTTCGGGGCTTCCGATTTGCAAGTCCAGCGCTCTGTCCACTCAGCCACCCTGCCTCCAGTCGCTGCCTCCAGCAGTAAGAGGTTTTGTCCATTAAGGAGTTATTCTAAAGTTTTGCGAAGTATATGCAACAACACTTCTGAGTTTCCTGTTGGCCAAAAAATAATTTCAACTCCAGAGGCCACAGCACATGTATGTGTGATGTCCAGTTGCGTGGTGTGGCTCTACGCAGTGGAACCAAAATTCCAGCTATATTATACAGCAAAAACACACGACTAAGAACTGACTCTGGGCTTCATCTCAAGTTTTTTATACCTGATAATACACTCCTGCTTGTTTTTTAAATAGTACATGTATGTCAAATTTGTTCTCAGGTTATTTAACCTTAGGTTGATTCTTGATTTCCTTAGTCTGCTAGGACTAGGAGGCAAAGGAAATATAGAATCAACCTAGGTTAAATCAAAATTAACCAAAACCATTAGTGATGCATGACACTTTCAGTTTTACTGTTCTCAGTTTTTTTTTATTTTTTTAAATTAGGTTTTATGTACATATGTTACAGGTTGAATTTGATTTCATGTTAAATTATTTTTAATGTAGGTTGATTCTCAATTTCCTCTGTCTTCCAGGGCTAGGAGACATTGAAAAATAATTGAGAATCAACCTAGGTTAAATCAAAATTAATCTGAAATCGAATTTGACCTGTAACGTATGTGTATAAATTGTCTTGAATGTTTGCACCATCTTATGTGTACTAGTAGACAGTAACCCTTCAGTTAGGCAAAATTATTTGATTTCCATTCTGTTCTAATGGTGAAGATATGGTGTAACGGTAATAATAATACCAATTAAACTCATCACCAATAGATGAGCTTGGGCATTGGTGCCTACAGAGTTGGTGGAGCCGGGCAATGCTCTAGCATGAGGAGGAGGTATCCATGGCATCTCTCACCAGGCACCATCACACTGAACAATTCAGTGGAATACTTATGACCAATACTTACCTGGCCCTTACCTCAAAAGGGAGGGAGGGATGGGAAAAAACCAAAGCACAAAAGGCACACAAACAGCAAGCTATTGCAACAACACTTTGCGAAGAACTGCAAGCAAGCAACTGCACATCTGAGTCACGAGGTGCCCCTACTAGAGGCATCGGGCCACCCCTAGTATAGCTGGAGAAACTGCTGACCAGCATTGCTTCGAGGTTATCTTTGCCTAAATTACATTTAGCCACATTGATAAACTACATGTGTATGTGTAATCAGATGGTGACAAATGAATGTAGAGATACTTTTTTCTGCATTTTGTCCAAATTCTAATAATTTTTTATAATAAATATTTGCGCCAAAATAAAGGAGTAATTTGTCACCTATTATATTAATATTGTAACATTATTCCAATTTTTTAATTTTTCAGAGCCAGCAAAATTACACCACCATCTCAGCGTAAAGCAAGTGGAGTTGCTGGAAATTCAAATCAGGTTTCCCTCTCCTCCAAAGAAGGTGGTACAGAGCCTCATAAAGCAATCACCACAACAGGCAAAGCTTCTCCTCCTACATCTCATAAAATAAGTGGGACAGGGCCCAAGTTTCCCCCTCCCGTCCCCCGCAAAGTTATCAGTCAAGGGAGCAAATTTTCCCCTCCTACTCCCCGTAAACCAATTGGTGTAGCAAGCAAGACCTCCCCTCCTGTCATACGAAAAATTAGTGGCTTTAAAGTTGAAACAACTCCACCATCTTTTCGTAAAGCAAGTGAAACAAGACAGCCTGAGGCTGTTAAAGATCTGAGCCCTAGCACATCTCCAAGAACTCTTGATCCAAGTACTGCTAGTAACAAATCAAAACCGTTACCTCCGAAGAAACCTCTTCCGTCACTACCAAAAGACTTAGCGTCTGCAGGACAAACTACAACCACGGAAGCAAATAAACCTCCTGTGCCCCAAAAGCCACCTCCGGACTTAAGTTTATCTTCCAAGGGTGAATCATCTGTTGCTGCTCTAGCACAAAAACTATCAACCATACCTGTATTTCCTTTCCGCGATAATGGTTCATCACCGCGACCTTCTCCTCATCCTTCACCAAGGCCATCACGTAGTCAAGCTTCAAATTCACCTGGAGATAAATCCAATTCCAAGCCTGCTTTAGGTTCAGTGAAACCAGCAGAACCTTCTAAACCTAAACTTCTTCCTAAGCCTGGAGGTTTGCCAGTAAAACCTCAAGCTGGTGAGTAAAGATGAAACTTTTGGCAGTGCTTAAGGTGTTGAAGTAAACCAATCAATGTAAAAAGATCCATTAGCTGACATTTTGAGCTCTAGAGTTTTATTGGAAGCAGTCAACCTGATGAAGGGTTACTGCTTAGGCCCTCAGAGGTCACAAACATTAGTCCCTCGTTAGATCAATTACTTTGCTTTGACAAAACTGAGAAAATAAATAAAAAGTCAACTTTAGAATGGCTTTATGGTAGCAAATTAAACATCACCAACCCAGTTGATTTTCTCTCTCACTAACACAGGATCCCTTGAATGTTCATTTAAACTTATTGTAAGATGGTTAAAAACCTTATAAGTGTTTTCAGCAGAACCGAGCCGAGTATACATGTACATGTACTTTCATAGGTTAGTGCTGTATTGATAGCACTTCATTAGTTACTTTATTGCTTTCATAACATTGTGTGCTTTTTTACATGATCGTATCGTACTTTTATATGACACTTCCTTGTGAAATCCTCAACAGGGAATGAAGTGCAAAAGCAGCTGCCGGGAAGACCCAGTGCTCCTTCAGCAGAAGTGGTTACTAGGACGCGGTCTAAAACAGTCGAAAGTCTTGAAGATAATGACAGCGACACCCCATCAGAGACATCTGGTGAGTATGGAAAGATACTTTAGAGTTGTAAGATCTTTAAGAATAATTGATCAAATAAAGTTTTAGTACACAAAATGAAAGCCCTCAAGTCATTAAAGGGGCTACAGCTGTATGTCAAAAGAATAATAATTATTGCTGTTTTAGGTGAATTCTGTACTGAGGCCATTAATGGTACTTACATGTAGTACCTGTACCCATACACAAAATGCTCTGAGCTAGAGTTTATATGAAGAAGATAATCATCCAAATTCCATCAGGTAGCAGTACAAGTTACTTTAACAATTTTTTATGCTGATTTTTGCAGGCATAGCATAAAAACTTGTAAAACTTGGCCTGGTTATTTCAATCCATGTCAATCCTTGCCATCTGTAGCAGAAGATGACAGAAAGCATTTTCAGTACATTTAAATATTATTAGTCGTACATACATGGACCATTATTTTTTGGAATTCAATGGATGAGAGAAGACTTATTTTAGCTTTTTGAAAAGATAGCAAATACAGTTGGTGTATTTGCTATCATTATTTTTAAAAAGCTAACACAGTGACGTAGCTTCTTCCTCTAACTATCCTGATTCTTGCATGTCATTTACAGTTGTAGGGACTGAGACTCAAAAGAAAAGGTTGGCACCGCAAAGAAAAACTCTTCATCCTGTCGTTAATCGTTCCTCAAGTAATGGAGTGCAAGCTAGCAGGAGACCACCACCCTTACCCCCAGGGGCTACCCCTGTTACTGAGAAAGCAACAGTGTTAAAAGGTCCACCTTTACCACCTGTGCCACGCCCAAGACCCGTCTCTGCTTATGATCATACACAAGGGGGCGGTGTTAAACTTTCTGTCAGCAAGTCTGTTTCAATGAGTGCAATATGTGACCTTCTTTGGGAAAACGTACACTAACGATATTTCGTTAAACGGTTAGACCGTTAGCTGTCCGTTAGTCATCCGTTAGATGATTCAATGAAAATCGTTAGAGGCGTTAGGCAATTCGTTAGCAACTCATCCGTAGCCGTTAGAGCGTTAGTTGTATCCGTTAGAGGTGTTAGTCAATTCGTTAGCAACTCATGTATATCCGTTAGAGCGTTAGTTGTATCCGTTAGAGCGTTAGTCCAGGAAACTAAAGCGTTAACTGACGATTCTATTGCTTTGCTGATCAAGGCCGCTGCCTTATGGGCGCCCTGTCGTCAGAGGTTTCTACGATTAATTTTATTCGCCCGCGGGCGACCGAAATTATAAACAAGGAGTCCGCATCGGGCACCTGAAACTAGTGATTCTTGCCAAACCCGTTTCCCAACGTCCAGTGAACGAACGACACAATTCCCTACCCGTTCTACGCTTTTGAAACGAAAAATTAACATCAAAATGCTTGGTCGTCGGCTGTAGGCAAAAGATACCGACGATAAGAAGTAAACAAACAAGCACACGTCTTGAAATCCGCTTCTCTGCAGACTTCCGCTAATTGATCTCGAATGAATTGAATGGTTGCAGGAAAACCTTCGGTATAAAAGTCATGACCTTCTTCCCGTCTTTTTGCCTTTAGAAACGTTGCTGTTGTGTGTATTTTTAAATGAAAAGATGCAAGCAAGCAAGATCCATTGTTGGTTAATTGAAATTACACATGATATATGCAAATTTCGTCACTCCAAGAAAAGTGCAAAGCGTATATGCAACATTACAGAAAGAAAAGGAGAGGCATAGATGCGCAGTAAAGCTGCTCCCATACTTCTTTAGTGATGAAGAACTCAAAGGAAGCAATACTGATGGGACCCACGGTAAACATCCGCTCGACAGCAGCAAGCTGAATTCTCTAAGAGTTTTAGTTTTCAGTAAATTTCCAGTTGAATGTACTACAGAAAGAGATAAACTGTGGAAACAAATCAAAGCCAAGATCAATGATAGATGTCGTGCTATCAAGTATGCTAAAAGGGCAAACTAAGGAAGAATTGTGCAAAAAGAACTTTGTAAGCGTTTTTTAGGATTTATTTTCAACGTTGAATTTTTTTTTCTAGAGGACAGATTGTAATCGTTTTAGAACAATGTCGATAATAAAAAAGATTAATGAACACGCGAGTTGCTTTTTATGCTGATATTGAACAGAGGCATGGGCTGGGAAAGGTTTGGGATTTTAATTTTTTTTCCATTTGATTTGTAGTCCTAAATAACTGAGGCTCTCTAGTAATTAAAAAAGTCTACAATCATTCAATACAGCTTTTATTCATGTGTTGTCCGTCACACAACGCTTCACTGCGTATTCAAATTCCCGGGAGTCAAATTTCAACCGAAATTTGCATAAAGTTGTTTACGAAACCGATACGGCATCTTGTTGAAAAACTTTCATCAGACATCGAGGGGCTTGCTTGATATAGTTTTTGGAAACATTACAGTCCCAAGTCAAGATACGTGTTTGCAAACAGTAGTTCTTGTCAATACGATGCAGTAGAAGTTTCATTCCAGGAGAAATTGGACGGCCTGTTTTGAAGCGCAGTCGTTTCGAGAGCAAGTCGATTTCGATTATTATTTTACTCGTTGATCACATCACTAGTGATTTTGATGCTTTCAATTTTCAGCCGTTTATCGATCGACAGCTGTACTTAAAACTTTCGCTCAATACATTGATAACAACAAGATGAACTAACCAGCCGTTAATAGATTGCTTAATAGGGAATAGCGCTCGATTACTTCCACCAATTCAACTGTTAGAGCGTTAGAACAAATCGTTAGAGCGTTAGAACGAACCGTTAGAGCGTTAGAACAAATCGTTAGAGCGTTTGGACAAATCGTTAGAACGTCAGAACAAACCGTTAGAACGTTTGGACAAACCGTTAGAACGTTAGAAAAGCCGTTAGCTATCCGTTAGCTATCCGTTAGTTTTCTAACGATAACGAAATATCGTTAGTGTACGTTTTCCCAAAGAAGGTCACATATCAAATGTTTCCTTAGCTGAAGGTAATGGCACAATACTGGTTGTATTACAAAGTTAAAGTCAATAATACTTTTTACAATAACTTAGCAAATCCTTGCATGCTGATCGGTCGAGAGCTATGGTCTATGAGAGTATAGACCGTGGAAATAACGTAACATGTCACACGTGATTTTCCGAGAAAGTTTGCAGGAAACTAAAAATAAATGTTATTTTAAAAAACACATCGACCACAATTTTCCATGGTCTACACTCTTATAGACCATAGAAATGATGCCATAAAATGTTCAAGACTTTGTAGTGAAACTACTCGCCTGCGGCTTGTGGTTTCACTTGAGTTTTGAACATTTTATGATGTCATTTCTATGGTCTCTAGGAGTGTAGACCATGGAAAATTGTGATCGATTTGTTAAGTACATGTAGTTTCTCACTGTTGAATCATTCTTGGTTCAATAACAGATTTTCATGATTTAACTGACTCCATATAGCCCTTCCAAATCAGCAGTTTAATATTATTGTGCTGGAAATATGCCTCGCTTGTTAGGCTACACATACAGCTGTAATCACATTAATTTTCTGTTATTTTGTGTGTGCACTGATCCTGGTGACATTTTGAGACAACGTGCATACATTATATTATGTTGTATATGTACATATACTTGTGTTTTTGTGCTTAATCCGCTCCACTAGTATACAATTAATAAAGGTATATACAGTTGTATAATAATTTAGAAGGTCATACATGTACATTACAGTAGAGTGATACAGAGGCATGAAAAGGAAACATATATGTAGGAGAAAAAAATACAGAAGACAAAATATGAACGAAGAAAGGCAATTGTAAAACATTGTATAGTGAAACTAACAATTATGGCCCATTAGCGCTGACTTGACTATGCTCTCATACACTCTTTCCTTTTGCCCAGACCAATCTCAATACTCATATGCATATGAACATGCATTTATTGGTACAAGTCCACCCATGAGTGCATCATCAGCCCACAGTCCCGCCCGAGCTCCTACAGATGAGGCAGGTGGTACTTATGAAACACCTGATGAAAATGTTGTCAATGAGTTTATGGAAGACATTCAAGAAAAGAGAGCAGCTGCTGCTGCGTACGAGACAGCAGATGAAAAGGCAGTGGCTGGGTTTGTGAGCAGCTTGAAGAGAAAACACACCTTGAATGGACTCCAGTGTGGTAAGCACTATAGCTTACATTTTCACTGCTGTACTAGTGGTTGTTTTATTGGGACAGATCCAGATATTAGACACTATTATTTTGTTTACTGTTTAAAGAACTGTGAAAGCATCTGTGTCAAAAGTAAGGCTCTAGAAGACATACTTTATTTTCTTATGTTTTTTAATACTTAGACAGGTTTGGAGATTGAAATATTCCTTACAAGTCATCTAAGTTTTAAAATGATCAGTTTTGCACACTGCAGAGAACTTAGTCACAATACCAAACAACCTTAGCTTAAGCACATAATTCTACAGAAAAGATAATAATTATGTAGTGGGGCATAATTGACAGAATTATTTTTATCATGTGGCTGTGTCCATAATATTAAAAAAAGAGGGCATGATCAGTGAAGCAAATCCTGTGGTCTGATTAGCTGCTTGAGTCTTCAGTGTTCTCCCCTTATCAGGTGTTAACTGGTAATATTTACCGCTTGAAGCAACCCTTCTTTCTGCCTCCAGCCACTTGGAGGTTTACTAAAACAAAAAAATGTAGATTTTAAAAAAGGAAGTTACATGTACATTATTGTATGATCTGATCTGATTCTCACAAAGAAAATGAATAAATCTTTATGGAAAAGTACTAAAGTATATGTTGTAGTTCATTTTTTATCTCAGGTAATTTTTGTTTTTCTTTTGTTTTTGGGTATGATAATATAAATGTATGCTAATGAAGTTGAAACAAAGGAAAAATAAAAATTACCTGAGATAAAAAATTAACTACAACATATACACAGCATTTCATTTTATGGGCTGCTCATTTTGGAAGTGTTATTAAATATGAAATGTTTTAAATTGTTGTCTTAAGATAACAAAGGCCCATTTGTGTAAAATAGGTCTTCAAATGAGGGAGTGAAGTTTCAGAGAATTTACATGTAGCTCCTAAATTTCCCATCGGGGGCAGGGCCATGTCCCTCACTCCACTAACCCCCTTCCCCCAGGGAAAGTGCACCTCTGGCACATATCTTTCGCCTTACTGGTCATGAATGGTCCCTTACCTGCTGAGCTAAAATTTAGGGAGAACACCGGTCTTGCCCTCTTGGGACTGCCCAGTTTGTGCCTTGAGAAGAGATTTTGTTTTGGTGGTATAATAAATCCTTTATTAACCAAGCTTGCTCTGTCAATATGGATGAATGTTTGCCTTTTTACATTTGACTTCATCTTACCCCAGAAAACTGGGAAAACAGAACTTGGCTATTATCCAGCCCTCTTGCTTGTTTCATGCTTTTTCAGTGGATACCTATTGCACCCAAGTGACATTTCATTTTTATTGCACAAGATAACATACAAACAAAATATAGTTGTTAAAAATAGGTAAGCAAACAGGGCTGAAATAGTTAAGTGCAAACTTGTTTCAGTAGCTGTTAATTTGTGTTTTGTTGTTGTTTTAAAAACAGACCTGAGCACAGATGAATCTGACTTTTCTGACAGTGATCATGATTACACAGAACCACCAACTGAAGAAAAAGATGAAGATGAAGAGGATGGTGATGACCACAATGATGGTAATTCACAGTAACATCCTTCCTAGAAATTATCATTCAATTAAGGATTAAACAGTGCACAAACAACACAGCAGTATCTCTGTTACATACGTCAACTATCTATAAGACAAACATAGGCAGTCTTAGTAGTGTTTATCTTTTGCACATGTAGGTCATAGGAGTATGTTATATGACACCTGTACGTGACACAAATAGTGAGCCTGGGTTACATGTGGTTTTAGAAGAAAGTTGACTATAATTTATACTGTTCAGTATTATCAAAACTGACCTTTACTCCAGATGAGCACTGATAAGCCTTTTCAGCCAGGTGATGCACTGTTTGTGTGCGTTATTAAGACATTTATTTTTTATGTTATTTTTCAGCATCATCAGAACATTCCTTCTCGTCGGATTCCTCTCATGATTACTGTGTTCCTCCAGAGAGCATCTCTCCTCCTGAACCTCCAAACAATTATGGGGATGTTTATGATGAGGTGGATGATCTTTATGCAGAGGTGAGCTGTGTGGAAAATTATTTTCTTGTAAGTGTATTGGGTTCCAGTTACATGGGTAGGTAGAGTTTTTTGGGAATTTACAGTAAGACAAAATTTTTCAAATTCTTGCTAAATTCACATGGACGTGCATCTAAAGCTGATTTCCAAGCTATTCTGAAAAAGTGAAACTACAGTGTAATTACACTGGAAACCAATTGCACTTTCCAGTGGATAGAGATTTATCCAGTTGATAGCGCTATATCCACCCTTTGAACAACGGAGGTGAGTACTTTAACTTCATCGTGGTCCAAACATAAAACAAACTTGTCTTGACCTTACGCGTACAGCTCAATAACACATATATACTGCTACCCCTTGCTCCCTGTCATGATGTGACTACCCTTAAGTTTTACATTGAACATCTTTTGAATTTAAGTATAGTTTCAGCTTCTTTACCACCGTAAAATGGTTATTATAACAGGGTATTTAATTTTTTACTCTTTCATATTTCACAGCCTATCCACAAGTCAGATGGAGAGGGATTTTCTTCAGGTAAAGACATTTTGTTAACAATGGTTATGTAAAAGTTTTTTAAAAAATGGTTTAAAGGCTTGTTTATTGTGGAAAGTGCACTTAGCTTATCCAGCTGGTTTACCGGCACTGCACTCAAATACTTAGAAGCAAATAATAATTCACATACAGCATAACAGGATCAAAAACCCCAACTGGCAGGAGGCAGCCACTTGGCTATTAACATGTACAAGAGTGGCTTTGCGGCAACATGGGCCAAATTTAAGGGCTTGTAAAACCATTTCTTTTACGTCAAAAGATCCTTACAGTCTCTTTTTTTCTACATGTAGCTATTACAAAACCTTTGCTTTTTCTTTCACTTGTTTTAACAGAGCCCTTGTACCAGGCCGCGGTTGTTCAAACGCTGGATAGCGCTATCCACCGGATAAAAATCTATCTAGTGGATAACTCAATTGGTTTCCCTAATACTTATCCGCTGGATAGTGTTTTATCCGGTGGATAGTGCTATCCAACGTTTGAACAACCGGGGCCAGGTCTATACACTGCAGCGTTAGCGAAGCATTAGTCGACAGCGCATGGGCAGTGACAGCAGTGATAAGTCACTAACGGATGATGAAGCCTTCTTGGAACAGCTAGAACAAGGAACACTGAGAAACATGAGAGTGCTCTGGTGTGAATTACCAGAGGTTTGTTGATAATCATATAGATATAATAATGTTCTCTTAAAATTGAAAGGAAATGTTAAGTAAATTTATTTTAACAATAGTGGCGATAATCTTTGAGTGAAAGAGTTCATGTCGCGGGTTTTTACTTTATTTACTTTCCTCAGCTCTGCAATCAGATCTGTTTTTCTTACACATTATACCTGCTTTAACGCAACAAAGGGTGCCCAGCTTTTCGCTCTCATCACTCAAAATCAGTTGTAAAAATTCATGTGCTGTTCTTAGCCAACTGTCTCTCGTCATGAATTTGTATCCCATAACAGGCTACCCAGTGCTTCGAGGTTTACGTCAAATACTGTTCCAATCAAATCTATCAGGATAGAGCATTACGAAATCTAAGGTAAGCTGAAAAAACAGATAGCGTTTGTATTTTTTTAGTCAGTAGGGCCTAACTAGTCTCACCTTGCTAGAAGAGCCTTTCTTTCACTTGCTCGATTTTGCCGTACTTGAGAAAGACTGCATCAGGGTTCGTATATGTCATTGGAAAACCTGGAACGGAGTCATGGAATCTAAGAATTGCATTTTCCAGTTCTGGAAAGTCATGGAATTTAATTGTCGGCCTTTGAAAGTCCTTGAAAATTTAAATTTTGTTTGGTAGATTCGGTACTGCCGATGACAAATCAAGGGCAATGTAAGATAGAGCGAAGTGACTGAACAGCGCAAACGGCACGCATTTTGGTGGACACCAGAGTTTGTGTCTGTTGAACTGTTTAAGGTCAGAAATACCCTAAAACACAAAAGCTTTCAAAATAAGTGACAGCTAAAGCTAAGGTCATGGAAAAAGTCATGGAAAGTCCGGGAATTTGAGGAGCTTAAAAGAGTACGAACCCTGCTGCATGAATAGAGTAAGATCTTTGTTGAGCATGCGCTGCTTGATGCTAGGATACAGCTTCAAACCCAGGCCGACACCCAGGCCTAATATCCGTGCACTTGGTACAGCGGGCTCAGTCATGACCACCCGGATGTTCGCACTCAAAAAACCGGTTTGACGAAAAATCAACATTTACTCGTCCAGAAATTCAGGTTTCGGCGACTTTAAAGGCTTTACGCGATTCAGGCAGAGCCTTTCTTCTCCTCCTCACTCAATAAGGCAAAAAGAGGCTCTACTCACAGGGTGAACCAATCTACAAACAACTGGTGCAAGCAAGAACAACAAATATTAAAAAGCTGTTATTGTAAGAAGCAGCGCAGTGGCGGATCCAGACCTTCAGATAAGGGGGGAGGGGGGGGGGGGGCGGTCATCCAGACCCTGAGGTAATGGGGTGCCGCTGTCACTCGTTAGTGTCTTTCACGAGTGTCTCAACTCGGATCGTAAAAAGAAAAATAAACTCAGTCGGCGTCACTTACCTTTCACCCGCCATTTTGTTTTTTTCTCACGAACTCGTGTTGCGTAAATTAATTATATTTTTATTTTTATTCATTTTAATGATACACTAGTGAGCAGCACACATACACTTGGAACTTGGAACAAAGGAAATTTTCATGCCCCGGGCGAGAATCGAACTCGCGACCCGGCTTCATTTTGCCAACAAGTTGATGATTGGACGCTCTTAAAAATAACTGAGAAAATTATCCAAAGAAATGTTTTTTTAACAAAAGAAAAAGAAACCCGGGTTAAGCGCTGATCGTCCTTCGAACAACTGCGCCCAGTAAAACATCTATTGCTCCAGTGAAACAAAAAGTTCTTTTTACACGCCCGAAGCACTCTGGCCAGTGTCTTCTCAAATAACAAGCACTTGAGACGAACCATACGATATCACACTGATCACTAGCCTTCAAAACCTTTTCATTATGATACACAGTCTAAATCGAGGTTTCGCTGTACGCAACCCTTACGTTCAAAACATGCCATAATCATAATTATCTATCGCAAGAACCATCCACCCTTTCCCGTCAACTGCTACCTGTACGCCTAGCAAACGTATCGAACGCACTCTCCTAAGCTCCGATTACTCGTAGTCACTATCATTAAATCATTCGTATGAGTAGTCATGTGATCATATCCTTTTCAGATCTATCCAGTGTGGTTATAACAGGTGGAACCTCCGTCAAAACAGTTTCAGTAGGAAAGAATTTGACTCTAGAATGCATCGCGAATGGAACCCCACAACCAGAAATACAATGGACCCGCGTCGATGGTCTGTTTCCCGAGGGACTCATTTCAAAAGGAGGACAGCTGATTTTTCCGCGCGCGTGGCTTGCCTATGGTGGTGTATATAGGTGCAAAGTCACTAACAGTGTTGGCTCTGCGCAATCTGAAGTAGCCATCTTTGTGCAAGGTTAGTGTTTTCTGTTTGTTCTTTTCTGCCGTTATCTTTCACGTTTACTGGTCTGCAAAACAAATTAAAGTTAATGCAAGTAAAGCTAAAAAACGTTTGAAATATTTGACCGTCATTTGCAAAGACATCCACATTTGTGGGGAATAGGAATGGTTTACTGGTTTGTCAACCGAGTTGATAAGCCACGATAATAAGACAAGATAAAATAGCGAAAGCTGGAGATAGCATGTCCTCATGTCAGAGCAAGTGAGGAAGGCGTGGAAACATGAGCCTGCTTTAAATCTTACTGCCATGAACCAAAATGACCTTATCCGATTGGATTTTTTGGTACTACCACCCAACCACCCCAACCCTACGGTTACAACTAATATCCATCTGCAAAGATCATGCAGTTTTATGACGATGTTACTATTAAACATTGTGTTATTAACTCGAGTGGCAAGACTGTACTCTATTGACTCTTAGAGACCCCCAAGGTCATGATTACTCCACAGAAGTCACGTGTGAAAACCGGTGAGACCGTGCAATTCACTTGCATCGCTAGTGGCTCTCCGTCACCAGACCTAACATGGCGGAAAGTTACCGGATCGCTTCCAGTCAGCAGTACAGTGCAAAGAGGAGTTCTGAAGATTGCCAATGTGACCCAAAAGGATGCTGGGAGTTACAATTGTGAAGCCAAAAATGCTAAAGGATCGGCTAAGAGAAGTGGAATTTTTGAAATTAAAGGTAAGGTATCAAAGGGTCGGCTCTTTGGAAGTAATTTTACTTTAACCTCCCTCCTTGTTTCATGTCTTTATTTTGACGAGTTTTGGTGCAAACATTTTACAGTGCCTTTCCTCCTATACATTTTTCCTGATGCAATTCCAACGCGAAAAGCTACGAATGTTCTTGCGGTCATGATGAGGGTTAGATTGGGGAGTTTCGGCTAAGCACACTTCGCGTCAATGACAAGAAGACACCTTTGTTATGATATTTTCTCTAACCATAAACTTAGTAATGGTCACCAACCATTTGTATCTCTACCTTCTGTATATCTCTTCTTATACTTAGCAGGAACACACCACTATAAGATGCTGTAGTTTACATGTAGATTGTATGTTGGTTGGACTTACAATCCCATGGTCAATTTTTACAAGTGTAATATAAACGTGTAGCCATTTTCCGTGAGCACAGATTGAAGAAAAAAGACTCCGCTTCAGCGCAAGCTTTCCACATATACTCTGGGCTCCATTGTCCCAGTCTAACAAAGTACACTTGAATATCTCCTCCTTGGTGAAGCTGAGCCGGCAGATTAGCGAGTATTACGATGCTTTTTTTTTCGAAATGGGCTATATCCACGTTGTAGTGGCTGTGCATGTCGTCTTAATCTTAACTTAACTGTGATGCACATGTTATAATCCAGTTTTTTCCTTGGTTGATATATTTTTTTTTGGGGGGGGGGGGTATGGTAACGTAAGAAAAGAGTCTGAAACAAACTAAATAAAATACAAACCAAGGTCAAAATTGAAGAGAACTTATCCGTATTTAGATTCAACCTTGCCTTTGAGCCTGCAATCATTCGCAGCTGGCAACCATTGAGCCTGTATGAGTGGCACAGAGTCGTCTTATCACGTAACAGGAAGGAAGGAAATCTTACCGTAGATGGGGAGCCACCTGTAACAGGAATTTCTAAGGGGAGTAGTACAGGTCTGAATTTGAATCAGGATTTGCACGTGGGAGGAGTCCTTGACTTCTCATCAGTAAGCTCTTTGGCGGGATTCAAGTCAGGATTTATTAGTTGTTTAAGCTACTTGGCTATCGACGGAAAAGTTGTAAATCTTGGTAAGAATATAATTGTTTCTTTTACATTCCATTACAAAAATAGTTGGTATCAAAGATAGGGACCTTAAAAACAGGAAAACAGGTACATGTATTGTCTCCTTTGATTATTTTGAGAAATTTTCGTAGGGACAAAACGAAAGGTAGTTGGATAAAGGTTTTCAAACTTCAAAATTTCTGGAGACTAGTTTTCGAGGAGATTTGATAGAGGCACCCAACGGGGAATTTGAGAAAAAGACGTAAAAACAACAACAAAGCATAAATAAAGCTTTCTGAAGCCATTTTGGGAGATTGCTTGGAAAAATTTATCTGTTCCTCACTCCCAGTAAGACTGATGGAAGAGTTCCCAGCCAGCAAAGTGCACCTAAAACCTGCAACCTGACGTATGTCCAGACATTACTAGTCATTACTGCCCAGTTTAGGTGTGGTCTTAGGGCAAAATTCAGCCCTTCGATGAGGAGGGGGGGGGGGGAGTCCATAGGCAATTGGGTGTGGCCTAAGGGAGACATTCACCCCTTCAATGGGGGAAGGAGAGATAAAAAAAATAGAATATACAAGCTATTGTATACAACAAATCCCCTCTGACACCCTGAATTGTGTATTGCCCAGCAACACTTTCCTTCCAAGGACATATTAATTTCTCCAAATTTCCCAGCCAGGAAAACTTGGCCTGAAGAACAGATATTTTGGGGAACAGATCCATTGGGAGCCCCTGATTCGAATTTTGTACAGGAGTCCAAGAAACGAACAGAGTGTGTGAGGGGGAGAGTAAGGGTGCTTTCTTGACAAGAGGAAAACAATTCATACAAATTCTTCCATTCAGTTTTACCAGCTGAGTTGATGGACACATCTTGAAAGTCTGCTTTTGATTTCTGTTCTGGAGGTAAATTGTCTTTAGCAACTGATTGGACCAAAACCACCATTTCTTTCTGTTACCGACGCAACACTAAAGTTCTGGAAACTAACCCTTTTATTTGAACTCTTTGAACTGTCTATACGCTAATTTCTTATGCATAACCTTTACAAACGCGTTCCAAAAGTGGAAATGATTCACCATGGTCTATTTGACATTATTAAAAACTAAATCATTGGATAATGCAATTCTAGCATTTTGATTGGCTTAGCCGTTATAGTATATGAGCTATTATACCATCCTCTCCATATATAGTCGGTGTACACGTCAGTTTAAAATTGGAAGCTAGCTAAGATTTTTTTTCGCCAAGGATAGAACGCCGCCCGAAGCAAATCATTTTAATTCATTTCTTAGAATACTAGAAATGCAATCTCATCTAAAGAAAAAAGACAAAAACAAACAAAAAAACCACAAGAGCTTGTTTGAAAGTTTGTCGAAAAACACATGAAAACACATGGAACTAAAGTACCTTGACCATGAAGAAACAACACTTGTCTTCTTTCGTAGCTGATTGCGAAGCCATTCGCCGATCGAGTCACTCGCCGATAGATAACTGCGGCTTGTTTATCCGACATCAAGAATATAAATCACAAGTAACCAGCTACAAATACGGGCTATGCAGCCATTCACTAGAGCAATCGAGGCAGCAGTATAGCTTCTTTTCTCGTTCAGCAAAACCAGCTCGTGGCTTCAAAAAACTTCATAACAAGCGACCGAGGTAATAGTTTTTCTCCGTTGTTCTCACTTTTATAACTGCACCGAAAATCCAAATTCACAGTTATTTCGACGGCTGTCACTTAAAAATTATTTTCCTTCACATTATCTGCCAGGTTTTTTTAGCTGTTCTGCTGTGTAAAATCCTAGAATCCCAATGAGTTTGTAAAAAACTAATGTTCATCGCTACAATGTTTTGATTTTTCATTCATGCAGTCCAGGCGAGTCCGTTCGCGCGTTGACAGTTTTGATAGACGTGTGACATGTGAATAGCGGAAGTCCCTTGTCTTTTCCGGTTTGTTCTAGTCGGGGAGATTCAACGAGATTTTGTGGGCGTTTTTAATAAAACAATTATTCCACTCGCGCTTGTTGGATATGAGATGATTATAGCCAACTCGGCGCGTATCTATCATCTCATATCCAACGCGCCCTCGTGGAATAATTGTTAATTAGTAGATTGAGTCATGTCTATAGAACATGAGCATGTTTCTTTCTGTTTCTTCGACTTGTAAAGGAGCCAGCTCTTATTGAAAGTGTATGCGCTTGTCAAGGGCAGTATTGACGAACTTGCATGAGAATAGGGCCTGTTTCACGAGGAAGTTATTTTTGTAGCCTTTCGGTGTAGCTTAATTACCTAATTTTATAATTATATTTTATCTTCTTCCTTCTCTTGCCAAAACACAATACTTAAATGGATTTTGTCACAAGGATATTATTGTTTTATGTCAACTCTGTGCTGATGTCATTACTTAGGGTCTTTACCCATACACAAACTGGTTCTGTAAAATAATGAAGAAGATTTCAAAGAAATTCCATCAGGGAACACTAACCATGATGATTTGTTACATGATTTGTGAAAAAAAAATGGAAAACTATTTTTGGAATTCAATTGATACGCAGCACTTTATAGCTTTTTAAAAAATAGAAAATAGCGTGACATAACCCTTTGAATACCTCTTTAAACAAATTTCAGGTGACCCTATTAAAAGCGTGGGTTTGGATGACTGTGAAGTCTGTCAAACAAGGCCTTGCAAGAACGGCGGCACGTGCACGGAGGTCGCTGGAGACTGGGGATTTATTTGTACTTGCAGGCCTGGTTACTCGGGAAGGACCTGTGATGACGCTGGTAACAAGTGTTCACCTGGCGTTTGCAATGAGCGGCGTTGTGAAAATATCGGCAATGATGGTTTTAGATGCATCTGTCCTGCTGGTTACTCTGGGGAGAGGTGTGAGGAAGGTTTGTTGTTGACCAAAGGCCCCTGAGTCCTTTACGATCTGATGTCAAAACATGAGCTTTGGTATAATTCCAATTTTTTTCCTGTTTGAATAGTATGCATTAAATACTTTTTAACTGGTTTGCATCAGTTGGTATGGGCGAAATACCGTAATTTATTGTTTGGTTCACTGGACGAAAAAATGGATTTTCACCTCCCCCCCCCCCCCCCCCCCCCCCCCCCCCTCCCCCTGTTTTTTGGTATGCAAATGACATTTACCATCTTTGCCCCATATTTACTCCTCCAGTTTTTTATTCAGGTTTGAATAAGCAGTGCGCCCAATTACCTGAAGGTCTGGTTATAGTCGCTTCTACTTGAAATACCAGACCGAAGAATGTTGCTATAGAACGCCTCTGTCACTTGAGCAGCCCCAGGGTGAGGTGTATGATAGAAATCAAGTGAAGAGTACTTAGTTAAAGTAACGTCTCTTGGACTTCTGGTGGTTTTTTTGTTTTTTTTTATGTCATTTGGTGTACTAAAAAGGAAACTTATTACGGTATTCATCTCTGTAGGAAAGCCAATAGACACTCCCATGTTCGAGGGCGACTCATAAATGTCATTACCAGGAATCGAAGGCGCAGTTCTGCAGCTAAGGTTCTCCATCAGATTCCTCGCACTTAAATCAGGCAATATGCTTCTACTGTACAATGGTCAGGCGATATTCCCTGGTCGCGGTGACTTCATTTCCCTTGCCATTAACGGAGGGCGAGTTGAGTTCAGGTTCAATATGGGAAGTGGTACTGGTATTTTACGCAGCGCCAGAAACATTTCCGTAGGATTCTGGCACACTGTAATAATAGAAAGACAACTGAGAGACAGCTTGCTGGTTCTGGATGACGATCCCCCAGTGAAAGGCTCCTCCCCGTGCTGTTCACGTGGATTAAATCTTTTGTTAGACTTGTTCATAGGCGGAGTGAAAAACTTCACGACATTCCACACTAGTAAAGTTGGCGTTAGTTCCGGTCTCTTTGGTTGTATATCCGAACTATCAGTAGATGGTAGGGAAATAAACCTGCTCAAGTCCAATCTTGACATGCGCGGTATCAAACAATGTACAGAATGTCTTTTGCCTTGTGAATTAAAACCATGTTTGAATAATGCCACTTGCATCCCGGTTGAAAAAACGGGCTTTTTCTGTTCCTGTGCTCCTGGATATACTGGACAAAAGTGTGAGTTTACACTGGCCGATCCTTTGAAGAGTAACACATGTGTAAATGGCGGAGTTGAATTATCGTCATCTGACAGGTTACTTATTTATTTATTTATTTTTTATTTTCCCAAACATAAGAAAAATGCACTCCACTACAGTCAACCCGCAGCTTGTTTTAATGAGGTGTAGCTATTAATTCCCTCCGGTGTCGCTGCTATTGATAAGTTCGGCTAGTCTGTCCAATATTTTCTGCGTTAGCGTTGATACTATAGTCATCTAAATATAAATAGTGATATATTTGTAAAGAAATTTCTTCTCGGACCTCAAATGACGATCTCTCGCGATTAAGGACAGTAATTCGTTGGAGGGTGTCCGAAATAAAGGGAGTTGACTATATTTACTATAATGGACAGAAAGTCTTTGAATACTTAGAATACGAACGATACTTAATTTTAAGACGTGATAAAAGCAGTTCGCAAACCTAGAGAGCTTCAGAAATTCTGAGCCTAAAAGTTGATTTACTGTGTTACAGGTTATGCAACTGCCCGCTTTGATATGGAGGCAGAAGGTGTAATAGAAGTAAGTACTTTCAGAAGTTTTGCCTAATGAAATAGCTTCCTAATGCGTCGGATATATTTTCAAATCTGTCAGTAACTGATGTTGTCGCAGTATAAACTTTTCAATGTAACGGATCTTAAGGCACATCAGCATGGGTAAAGTGGTTCTTACTATACCCCGGAAGCCACACTTGGGAAGTCTTGGTGGCCTTTTAAAACCGGAAGGGGAACTATCGGTGGTGCAAATGGTAAGAGTAAACGCCTTCCACTGATAGCTTGCATGAGGCAACGTATAGTTGAGTCGATTCCAGTGACTGTGGCTGATTGGCTGTTTCGTTGTAGCTGTCCAGTTTGGAAAAAAAGCCTTATTCATTGGTGACAGTTTCTTGGAATTCCCATCATCAACCATGCGAGGACCGAGGTGAGGTTTTTTCTTTGGTGTTCAGTGAACCTTCTGGGATAACATTTCTCAGCATCAGGAGAGTTTTACGACTGTCATAATAGAAAATGAGCGCCCAAGTTATTTCCATCCTGGTATTTTATAGCCGAAATACCTTATAATCCACGGTGCAATGTTTACGGCCTTGAGCATGCATGCGTCCATTTTTTTTTACAGATCGACAACACCTGACTATATGTCACTTGAGATAAAAACAGAAGCTCAAAATGGTGTAATCCTATGGTAAGGAGAGGTAAATTAGAGTGTTGTAATGAGTTCGGCCGACAGAGATTGTTTATAACTCATGCCTGATAATCCGATGACCAGAAAAGACATCTATCTACTTTGCCACATTCAGTTCTGAGCTTTTTCTTAGTTATTAAAAGATTGTAAGAACGAAACCTTTTTTCTAAAACACTTCCGTATCTCTTTGCCAACACGTTCGTGTATATTTCACACACACATGCCCGTTGCATTACGAACAGTTCTCTTGATCTGTAAGGCATCAAGTAACAAATAGATACCTCATGTTCTCACCTGGATCAATTCGGTGTCCAAATGAAAAGTTTTTCTTCTTGCTCCTTCCAGAGAAGAGACCACTTTGCAATCGGATTAAGAGACGGATTTCTGGAGTTCAGGTAAATAGTTTAAGGACTCTTGACAGCCCATTCTTTGCTTTCAGAGTAAAAACACCCACAGATATACGTGACCACCTAAAATGCCAAAAGTTAGGGGTGGCTAATGGGCGCTGGTCTCAAATGAGACTCTGACGTATCCGAATGTCGCTGAAATTGCCTCTGAAATATGTAATACACTAAAAAACATAGACAATATACACGTATTAAAAGAATATATTTCGCTACATCAATGTACTGATGGATCACATAACTCACTTAACATCCGGGGGCGATAAAATAATAGGGAGTCTAACCAAAAGCGTTTTTGAGTGACGCACGTCAACCGAGGCTAAAAAATTGTGTTGCTTTGCGTCTTTGCGTCTTTTTTCTCATATTTATGATTTTGCGGAGAATTTGGGCAAAAACACTGCCTAAAAGTAGTTAACTATGAAATTGAGTGAAGCACATCCTCTGTTAAATTTGTTACACATTAATCCTTGATCACTGATCTACATAAAAAAAAAAAGGGAACGGGCCCCCGGGCCCCTCCCCGGATCCGCTACTGCAAATAACCAGGAACTAAATATATCGGCCCCTACCCTGAGAATACTTTAAAATCATGTTAGCAAATCAGTTACGTCTTTCGTAGATTTGAACTCGGCTCTGGGCCCGCTGTACTACAATCTCTGTCTCCAGTCAACGACAGCCAATGGCACTCCATCAAGGTTTACAGGTAACAAACTTTTTCAACTACAATCTTGAAATAATAGTTCCTAGATCTCCGTATTCTAGATGCGTTACATTTGAGGAACAAGGAAGGGCCCGAGAATAAACCCCCCGACTGTCAACCATGGAAAAAATTTTAATCAATTATTGATTTCGGCTTCTATATAATATGAAGCAGCACTGACTGCGTGATGTCATCCCTCCGACATTTTAATTATTAGACTAGTGACGTTTGTCGTTTAATTTTGTAGGAGTTTCAGTGAGGGTTCCCTTAAAGTTGATAATCATGAGCACGTAAATGGCACCTCGGCTGAGGGAAGCAAAGGGCTGAATATTAACCAAGGTCATAGCATATTTATGGGTAAGTGCATTGTATATCCTTATCTTATCAGTCATCCCTACGATCAGAATGGGCAGTCCGTAATATTGGGATTTCATATATTTGAACTGCGGGAAGAAGAAACAAATGCGGACAAGATCATCAATACACAACTCAGTTGTAAAAAAAAAGCCTGAATGCCCGTATTCGACCCCTGACCTCTACGATACCGGTGCAGTGCTCTTACCTATTAAGCTAGCAAGCAGACTGGGTGTGAATGGTCCTTTAGTATTATCTAAAAGTCTACCTCCTTTATCAGTGTTCAGGATGTTTAATAATGTGGAAGTTTTTTTTTTCATATGAACAGGAGATAATTCGAACTATAGCCTATATTATCTTAATGTTTTTTCCTCTTATTTCCAATAGGAGGGGGTGAAAATATCGCAAAAATGACACATGGAAAGTTTAATACTGGTTTTAGGGGCTGTATAAAGAATACATTTTTCAAGGACAGAGACATGGACCTCCAAGGTGACGCTATTCACGGCTGGAATGTCCTACCGTGCGACAGCGATGAGGCAGAGCCATGAAAAGGCATTCTGGACAAAACTGGTTGCCGTGCGAAAGGGGCATTAAGCCCCAGAGGCCACACAGCTCTTAACCAAACAATCGTTTATCGTACTTTCACATTGGAATACTTAATAAATAGAGCGTTTTTGTTGCGCGGTTACACTTTAAATTAAAGTTAAGCAACTGTTGACGGTAAGGAAGAGAAGAGAAATGTGGAACTGTACGAACAAGAGTATTAAAAAAGAGTTAGTTCTTCGCAAAAAAGTAGAGAATAATCTGGACAGTTATTGTCCTTTTTTACCAAACGAAATCATCCAGATAACTAGTCTGGCTTTGGATCTGATCTGTTGAAATCAGCCACTGTTGTTTTCCTCTAAGCTTTGACTGTTTAAAGAGTGTTTCTTGATATCAAATACTGTTGTCCTAAAATGCATCTGGTTATACTGGACCTGCGCTTAAACCTTCCATTTTTAGAGTTAATCGAGTCTATGGACAAAAACAGAAACTGTTTCTGCTTCAGCACACCCTCATGTACATGTAGCATTTATTAACAATTTTCACTGATTTCATGTATAGGGACGTCTGGTGAGTTCATGATTTAAAGGTAGATAACGTCTGTCTCCAAACGCCGAGGGCAAAAAAATATTACCTGCCATTTTAGAGCTCTGTTTTAGACTGTACAAAGATAAAATAGGGTTAACGTTAGCTTAGGGGAGGGGTTGGTGGGCAGTTTCCCAGAAACGTATAATGATCCACATAGGGATTTTCGCTTTTGACATTTATATTGGCTCTTTGTTGTCAAAAATTTATTTTACCTCAGTTGTTTATTATATTTACACCATTTGTACATATATGTTTTTTCGTCTTTTTTTCTTGGCATATATGTGTAAGTTTGACAAAGAAAGAAACGTCGCCTTTCAAGAACTTGTTGAAGATAACTTTAGTTAATTAGCTAGTAAGTTAATATATCGAAAAAAATAAAACTTGCAAAACTAGTTGTGTGGCATAGTGTTACTTTCCTACAACGTTATAATTATGGTACGTTTACCAACGAGACGTGTCACAACAATGTTATCACTTCCACTCGCTACTTTAGAAATGCGAAAGGAACTAGGATCAAAATATAACCCGCAGCTGAGATTTTATGGGTGTTGTAATGCCTACAAAATTGTGATGGTTGATTTGAAAAAAAAAAAAACTTAACCTACAAAAAAAAAATACTACACCTTCGTAACCGTTTCTTTAGTGTACCGGTAGCGAAATGCAAGCCACGGAATACACGAAAATTGCTCATATTTACAGCTTTATTCGCTCAAATCACCAAGAGATAATGTGCAGAATGTCTTTCTTTCTTTGAAATAAGCACTGCAAACTGAAATGAAAGGAAATTCAAACCCCGCAAATAAGGACACGGAGGGGGCCTTAGAAAGTGTCCGTATTAAAGGGGTGTCCCAATTAAGTGGATGTTCATAAAACAAGGTTTGAATGTACCTTGAAAAATCCCCATCAGTCTTGGAGCAGAAAAGAGAACCAAATACAAACTCAACTAACATTTCGCTCCTGAATACTAACGCACGCGCATACTAACTGTTGACGTACAGATAGACGGACTGGTGAGGTTTGAAACATTTGGGGAGACTAAGGGAGTGTTCACACTTGGTGCATGGGTACAACGCCCGAGTGCGGTACTTGTTGGACACTAATGTGAACACACGCTTTTATCAAGTATCCAAGTCCGAATTAATGCGTGTGGTCGGTGCCCGAGGACAAGGTCGAGACCTTATACATTGGCAGTAAAAAAGGATTTGGTCACCTGCTGGGTGTACACCGTTTTTGTTTGTTCTGGGATAGTCTACTGCTATCTACTCGCTGCTAAGCTCGCGTTTCAAAATGGCGTCTCACAGGGCAAAAAGGAGTAAATAATGTACACAGTTTACATTTTTGGTATACCCAAGGTGTGAACAAAACACCTTTTTTTTTTCACTACCCAGGCACTAGTTCTCAGGCACCAAGTGTGGACATTCCCTAAATTTCCATCAGCAGAAATTGATTGGCACGGTCAAACTGTGGGACAAATTTGCTCCTGTTCAGTTTTACGGTTACCTGGAAAATGAACTTTATTCAATTCTTTGGTATACCCTGTCAGCGTTGTTGTTCCTAACTTTTTCTCATAGGTTGAATTTTAACATGATTCTAGTTGGCGACACGAACATTATCGTATAAGAAAAGGCTTCTTTTCTGGAGAAGGGAGGGTGGCTACATTTCAAGAAGAATATTTTACCTAATATCATAGGTGACGAATTACTCCTTAATTTTGGCGCGAAATTTCAGCGTTCATTTGTAATTTCACATGTGAAATTACAAAATTGCCATGGCAACCTTCCGTACGTCTCAGTGTCAAGATGGCGACGAAGTTGTAAAATGTCGTGAATGAAGATGTCAGGGCACAAAAAGACGCTTTAGAAAACCTGAACACACGAAAGAGCACATCAAGAAGGATTCTAACAGGTATTTTGTCGAAAAACTCTGAACTTAAGCCAAATTTAAGCTCTAAACGTTCGAGAGAGTGCAGGAGTTCTCGATCGATGCGATCCAGGATAAATATGTCAAAAATCCAAGATTGCTAACGTAATTCGTCACCCATGATATTAATAGGTAATCAAATGGTATACAAGTGAAATTAGGGAATAATTTCACGCGCGTTTTTTCCAAATCCTAATAATTTCCCTCGCCTAAAACAAAACGCGCGTGAAATTATTCCCTAATTTCACTCGTCACCATTTGATTACACATACTTAAAAACTGAAATTTTGAAACCAATTAATCTGAACATGCGTTTGAGAGGGAAGATTTTCGTATGATAGCTCAAGAGATTTTTTCAAAGACAGAGCTACTCAACCGTTAGAGCAGATTAAAGAACACAAATTACTGAGCTTTAAGGTAAAATTTTGAAGTGACCTACTCAAAAAATTGGATTAATAAGGGTTGATATTATATTGATGGTACAGTCCCACACTTTAATTAAGCTGAACATGAGCACAAGATTACCTATGTTAATACGGGTTCCATGTAAAGTTATAATTCCATCCAGGATGTTTCTAGACGCTAACATTTCAAATGAAGTAGAAAGAGAACTTCCCTAATTCCATTAAAAGAGAAATTTTTCAGCTAACTTCAATATTTAAACCAAACAAATCGATAAGTAAAAAGCATGTCAGTATTTTAATTTTTGGTGACTTCGACAAAAACACACTGAGAACACACAAAATGGCTTTTTCATCATGTTCGTTTCCAAATTATAATGCCTCCTTATTTGACGTTTTAAGCAACCATCGGTTACTCTTGAGAATTGCCGTAATCCCAACAAATTGAAAAGGGCCGGTATTTAGACATTTGGGCGTGATATAATTATATCTTTTAAGAAAAGGGGTACTTAGCAATTATTTCAGGAAAGAAAACCAAAACGGTAAGTATTTTAACAGTTTGTTTCCAAGGAACTGGTATTTCGTTTAACTAATACGCATTAACAGCGTTCAAGTTTATGTAAATTTAATTCTCTACCCTCAAGTAACTTCTTCAAAGCTTCCCTCCGAATAATTTTTGGAAAAGTCGTAAAATAAACTAAATAAAACGCCAATCCATTTTTTTAGAAATGCTGGGCCATTCTGTTTATTCTGACAGCTGAGCAAATGTACGTGAGCGGGGAGGGGCACTCAACAACGTCTTAGGGGAACGTTCCACCCTATGGTCCAATCCCCTATATTTTCAATATAATTATACCTTTTTTTACAGAAAAGGTACTCTTTGGTACCCCTTTTACATACCTAGGTTACCTGGTCACCTGGTTAGAACTTTTGCATCTTTGTTGTCTTTCAAATATAAATCAATCACCTAACAAAATGTTTTCTCCACTTTTAAGAGCCAGAAAATGTAGATGTTAGCCCTTTTGAGTCTTTTTACAGACCGGAATGACTGATTTCCCTACCCTTCCATAATACGTGAAGCCAGAAAGAGGTTCTTCTATCGGGAGAAGCCTCCCCGTAAAGGCCATTGTATGAAGTACCCACGGGAATACCACCTGCTCTTTCTAAGTAATATCACCTCCTCTACATTAAAAGAAAGCTCATTGTGTTCTGTCTTCAGGTTAATGTTCAGAGTTAATGTTAATATTCAACATGAAGACTTTTGCTCGCGTTATCATCATCGTGTTTTTGCTAACTACAGTCAGTTCAACCTTCAGAGGTATGGTTCTAACACATTGTATTCCTTTGCTGACTATTCTAAATACTTGGTTTTGCAGGGTCATAGGTTTCGTCTTCGGAGAACTCCCATTAGAAAGAGACGGGGGTGATTTTCTCAGAAAATTAGAAAGAGAGTGAAAAATCTCTCATTCTCCTTCGATCCCCTGAGAGAGACCCGTCTGAGCCTAAAGGAGAGCGTACTCGAACACAATATGACGACGTTTGTTTCCTTTCAGTATACTTACGCACAACCCTAAGAAATACCTTCACTGGCAAAAATATACGCGTTCGACCCCCCGTTTCCTCAAAAAGATCTGCAACTTTTAGCTCTAAGCGAGGCGGCGTCATTTTCAAATGGGAGACCATAGGGGCTTTTTGTTTATGTTTTCAATGAGAAATCATACTAGATCATGTACCTACATAAATTTTTTTAGTAATCTCGTAAGGGCCATGTTTATCCTACAAAGAACAAATTTTGTGTCCACAAAGAATATTGACAACTGTGTTCTTTTGTTTCTGTATGTTTTGCCGATAGATGACCAAGCTGAAGTCAGAAGAAATGCAGATATACAAGTACCAGAAGGATGTCATTGGCCTTCTCATTAATTCAATGTATGATGGAGGAGAAGAAAAACAGATCACTTGATTATTATGATCTTGTAGGCATATTTTACGAACTTGCCTGTACATAGAGACCAAAACCTGATGGGCTTGTAATTTTGAGAAATCAAAATCAAACACTTTTTCAATTCGAATACCAGCAGCTGTCTTTATCAGTGTTATTGTTTATCCTCCCACTTTGCAATTCATTACTATTTCATTTTTCCTGAAAAATACAAGAGGGTACTGTACTTTTTACAATTACTTGGCTAAACGTCTAAGTAAAGTACATGTAAGTAACAACAGGTCAAACACTGACTATTATCCTCAGGATATTCCTTTGAACTAATGACGATTCCATTGCTAGCCCTTCTTCAGAGCACAGGTGCCAGCGGGTTAAATTTGATAAGGGCCCGTCTGCGGAGAGGAAAGTCATGGCTCAATCCGCGGCCGCATAAACTCTCAAACTCTTACGATAGCTGAGGAGAATGTTCGGCTGTTGTTCTGACATCTGCAAATGATGATGTCTTCCCTAAAAGGGAACTAAAACCGTCATCCCCTCCTCACAGCTCGTTCACTTTTTGGGTTTTTTTCTTGGGAGTGTGATCCACACTGCTGTTCGTTGAAAGTGAGAGAAGTAAATTCTTGGACGAGTTCGTGATTCCGAAACCAGTAAAATAAACCAGGTCCTTTCCATTGCAAAATGTAGAGCAGGATGTTTGTGATATTGAACATTCAGTGACATTTATAACTTTATTTTTTTTGCTTTTCAGAAACTATCGCCTCGAGATTGCTCGAAAGAATATACAGGGGTTAATTCCATTAGGTCCTCAAAATGATGTAAATCGGTTGTATCGAATAAAAACCTAACAACAAATACTCTAGTTTGTTCTGTACGTATTGACTGTACTAGATATGATTTGGCTGTGCATTTCAGCTGTGAAGTAACTCACGACAATATATTGAATTAAAAGGCAACTATAGCACTGTCTTGAACTCATATTGTTTCCTTACCAATGCAATTTTCACGATCCAATCTCACGAG
>NC_133201.1:25098797-25151297 GCF_958299795.1 Porites lutea | reverse complement strand
AGCCTACCAGTTTATGACGCTCCACTGACGCAGCGTGCTTCAGGTACATGCCAAATGGGTTGGGCGTTGAAATCCAGTCCTAGAAAAGTGCGGTTTACTCAGGAGCAAAAAAATTTTCTGGATATTAAATACAACCTCGGTGAACAGACTGGGAAGAAAAGTAGCGGCGAGGATGTGGCCAGGCAGATGAGACGAGCTCGTGGACAGGATGGAAAAAGACTATTCGCAGTTGATGACTTCTTAACCGCGCAACAAATCACTTCATACTTTTCGCGCATGGCCGCCAAGAAGAAGAATGTCACAGAGGTAGACACAGAAGAAAGAGAAAAGTTGATCCGTGACGTGACAGCCGAAATCACGGAAAGGCTAGTTGCTGAAGAAGAAGAGCAACCTGTGTCAGAGGTCGAGAGTCGCGGTTGCTGCTACTCGTACAACTACGGAATCCAGGGTGTATCGGAAAACCGGAAGAAGGAGCCATATGTGAACGCTTTATTCAGTTCTATAGAGGCGAGGCCATGTAGCTTGCACAAAAGCCCCCCATAATACTAAGGTTATTAGATTATTACTTGCGGTCCAGTCCCTATTTCGTTTGAACGATTTTCCCTGCCGAGAAGGTGCTTATTTGTTTTGTTTGAAAGTAAACCTCGCAATGGCTGTAATTAGTTATGAGGGGTAACTGTAGTCCATTGGCTTTACTACACTGGATCAAGTTTATATAAGAGAGGATACACTTTATCATCTCTTGGTTTAGCTACAGTAAATTCAGGAGTACTGACAGGTATTAAAATATGTTCAGGTGTTCGTTAACAACAAATCAGTGGCGTGTAGGCTTGAATGAGAACAAGGAAGTTAGTTTTTGTAAGAAATCTTCAACGTTCGAACTGTCTGTCAATACAGGTATGCACAAAAAAAGAAAATTCATTCTGTGCGTGCCAAAAATGCAGATTGCACTTGTACCCATTCAACGAATAATAAAATTCATCGTTGGGCCCTGTGACGTTGCACCTAAACATTTCAACCTTGTTCCCAGTTTCACAGGGTATGAGATTGCTCAACGTTAATTTATATTTTTTTCTTTAATGCTTTTTGATTTTCGTCTTTTTTTTGGTTTGGCTTTCTTGATAAAAAAACCCCATTACAAGAGGATATCATTACAATTGCATCCGGTGTTATATCCCATTACATTGTGTTACATCCGGCCAGCAGTCGTGCTTCTGGGACTTCCGGCGTACTCGTTCAGTTTATTCACCATTCTTGGCTTATCGGCCATCGCAATACCTGGCTCGAGTTTAGCCATTGACGTTGCTTTGGATCGTTCAAAAGTATACATTTGCTTTGTATATTGATCTTGACACATCTACTTCACTTCCTGGTTGGATAATATTGACGAATTTAGATGGTCGACGGCAGAAATCGGAAGTATTACGACCATGTTTATTCTTTGTCAAGTGTAGGTGGGCTGCTTGTATCATCATCTCTGGTCTGAAACACGGCAAACTAGACATTCGATTAGAGTAACTGTTAGATTAGAGTCTGCGCTAGATTTGGCCAAGAAAATGGAGCGCGCGAAGGAGAGACACTGGAGGAACCACGCGACGAAAGTATCCGGAAGAAATTTCCAAAAGTTGCAATGTAGGCTTTGTTCCAATTTATATTTCATCAAATTCGTTGGCCAAAACCTAATCAATCAAATGAAGATAACAGAAAAAATGATCAAAAATATTTCTGAATCTGATATTCTCCATCTAAAGCCTGTTTGAGCCAAATACTGTAGCCCTCAAAATTTCCAATTTTGCAATATTTTAAAACTTGCCTCGGATGTCTTTAGCACCCATGGCCAGAATATAATTTTCCCCAAATGGATATTATGATATTTAGAAACTTCAATATCTATGCAAGCTCTGCTGCTAGTTTGGTTCATGTGGAAAGAGTACTTTCAGGGAAATTACGAATATGGTTGTGCTTGTTTTTCCTGCTTGTCAAAATGGCCGACAGGGGACATAGTAAAACGAGCAATTTCTTCTTGCCTATAAAACCCAAAATTTTTTAACGGCAATTTTTATAAACTGGGAGTGTGGCTCTACCATCTGTATCAAATTCATTTGAATTGGTTCACGTGCACCCGAGAACCAGACTCGTTTATTTTTACTTCTTTAGAGTGAATTTTTTGGTCAAAACATAGACGTCTGGCCGACGTGATCAAGTGTGGCTACCATGGCAACGATGCATCTGCCGATCCAAATATAGTTGTTTTTGTTTATCCCCCAAGGTAACCTACCTCCACACAAAAAATGAAGGGGGGTTAAAAATTTTCATTTCCAACTTTGCTTCACTTTCCTGGAGAATTGCTCTTAAAGGATAATAAATTTGTACTAAAACAAAGTAAAATAAATGCTTAATTAGGCAGGGATACCACGTCGGCGGTAAGCCAATTACAGTGGTCTCGGAGCTTAAAAAATTAAAAAAAAGAAACCAGTAAAGCTACAATCATGGACAAAAGTCTTGGGACACTTTTGCGTTTCTGGGGCGTTTTCCAATTCACACAGGTCCAACCCCTCCCCTCACCCCACAAACAATGTTGGACGCGTGTATCCAGAGTTTTTTTTCCGAGTTTCAACTTTGTATAGCGTGGGGGAAGGGAGAACTGCAAGAAAATTTCGAAAAGGATGCACTGTTTTAAGAGGAAACCGAGAAATGACAGAAAAAAAATTAAAAATTGCAGTACTGTCCCAAGGACTTTTGTCCAGGATTGTAGATGTGACGATTAAAAATAGCAACGAAGATGGACAGACATTTCGTGAAACGTTACATGATTGAGAGATGGTTTTCTAGGATCGTGGGTCCTCTGGGTCGTAGCTATGTTAAGGTTGCATTAAAGCTGAAGGTCATTTGCTAAAGTGTTTGAAAGACCGCGCCCGTAACCAATCAGATTGCGGAATCGAGACCGTTTAGACATTTAGAAAAAAATAAGATTTAATGTCACATGATCGCTACTGTAAGTCCAAGAAAGACAAGAAAACAAATGAAGTAGGAAACGTACCTCTTGAAAGTTATTACTGTTATTAAAAGAGTCACCTCGGTAAGCATACAGTTATTACTGTAACTTAAAAGGTACTTTTCATTTCCTCAATATGTTTTCAGTATTATTGCGCTGAAAGTATGTAATCTTAGGCCCAACTGAGAGTTACTATTCCACTTGAATATTTCCATCATTCCTGACCGTATATTGATTAACGTGCATGTGAATCTTACCGAACAAACTTACAGAAAAAGATCTGAATTAAAGAAAGACGTTTTCTTCACGCACAACAACAAAAATTGATCACCAGGATATACATGTAATAATATGCCAGGCATAGCAATAACGCAACCTTTCAAGTCAAGAAACTGATGCTGATACATCAATTAAAACTTTCATTGTAAAATTCATATTTTACTGCACTGTGTTAGCATTCAAGTTATTGATATAACCTAGCTTTTTCTTTTCATTAGAATTGCATAATAACATAACTTTAAGGATAAATTTCCGGCCAAATAGATTGCCTGATATGTGAGATAATTAAGGCCTTACGAGCCAAAGTTGCCGTTGAAGAGCTAGAAGACTAACTCTAACTAAGGTGGCCAGCCGCAGAGTGGTAAGTTCGTACAAAATTTTTTTTCAAAATAGCTTATCTTTTTAGTGTCACTTTTCTTAACGATAGATACAGTTGACCCCCGTCACAGGGTCCAGAGGAGATGTGTTTGTCGTTAGAACATCAAAACCCATTGAAAACCTCTGAAAAAATGGGTTATTTTGATCGCGTTGACGATCGCGTTACGGTTTCGTTACACATTCTATAGACCGCAAACCAAGAAACTGAGGGCTCGCAAGATCGGCTTACAATATAAAATACGGAAAGGGAGGAAAAAAATTTGGGGCCGATTTTCGAATCCCTGAAACTCAAATGGAATTGAATGAAATCGCCTGATTTTACTAACCTGATCTAGAATTCTTATGTATTTGCCAAATACTGTAGGAAAACTGCATAAGAAAGCGTTCAAATTCATTTTCGGCGACCGAAATTTACGGCTTCTAGAGAGCGCTTTCGTTCGGTGTGCACCGCAACACATGGTGACGGAAATGACGTAGTAAAGTAAATGTGTTCAAGATCGGAGCAATAAAAGGGAAGCCTACACGACTTTTGCCTTATGCCAAAATGCTGCTCGTTCCAATAAAGTTTTTTTCCTCTGCTGGGTAGATTATGCTCTGGAAGGTTTTACAGCAAATGTGACTTTAGCGGGGATTTTAGCCGCATGTTTCACACGGAGAGGTCATGACACATATCGATTTACTGTGGTTATTGTTTCTGGTCGGCAGGATTTGCCCTCTGATGCAAGCGCATTTTCTTTGACCTCTTTTGAAGCGTAAAGCTTTTTATTACGGCTGAACAAGGGTTCCAGTTTTCTGCAAAGTGTCTTCTGGATCTGAATAACTAAGCGATTTTCTTTAGTCCGTGAATGTAATGTTTTTCTTCAATGCTGTATCACGCTGGGCCCAGCTTGTTAGTTTTGTTTGGAGAATGTTAAATTATTACGGATAGTGATTTACGGGTCGTGTGTACTCTTGCAATAAAAAGTGACACTGAGTAGAGCGGGCGTACAAGGCAACTGTAATATCATCACGACTGTGCCATTCTTCCGTGGTCCAACTATATTACCTCTTGCGTCTTTGGCTGTGCGTTTTGCGACTACTGGGAAGCCTTCGCACAAGCAAAACCTGCTAAAGACATCGAAGACTGTTGAAACGTACAACAAATGTCCAGTCGTGAAAGATCTTCACTTCAATTAAAACGCTGTTGTTTTCGCATAGATCTCTGAGATCTTTAAAACTCTCTACGCAGCTGATGTTTTGATTCTCGAATTAGCAGGGGTCTGTTGCTTTTGCGTTTCCGTTCTCATTCCGACTTCCGTCACCGAATGCTGCGGTTCACATAGAACGAAGTCACGTGGTACAAGTTTCCTCCCTTGTCCTTTCTTTGACTCGGCACTTCGTACCTCGGTCGCCCTCCGGGCGACGTGCCGTGCGCCAGCGAGGATATGGCTTGCAGTTATTGATTTTCAAAAGTCGATCTGGGTCAGATAAGAAGCGAAGAAATCGTTTACAGTAAATTTATAAAGATCCCATTGGGCTAATTAATCGTGCTAAGCGACAGGTATAGACATTTTTCAAGGTAAGTAATTCATTTATTCACACGAAACTCCTCTGGACCCTGTGCCCCCGTTAGAAAAAGGTTCAATTTTAGGGAGTTTAAGATATTTAGGGTTTTGTGTTACACCTTGCAGAATGATTTGGACATCATTTAATGACAAATAGTCCTCATAACCGCCGAAGCAGAAAATTTAAACACATTACACTTTGACACATGCTTTGAACAAGCTCCGAATAAGAGATCAAAGGGCCTCATTTGGCCCACCAGCGTTGATAAAACTCATTCGCGCGACTTCATTCACTCCAAAATGATAAATCCAGGGACGGAATATTGGAAATATATACACAAAAGAAATTGCTATAAAAAAAAAAAAGAAAAGAAAAGAACAGGCATTTTTTTGCATTGAAGTTGACTGCATGAAAGTGCGATTCCCAGGAAACCATTAACAAAATTCAGGCTAAACTCCACAAACAGATTAGCCGTTTAAACTTTTAAGTTAGTGACAAAAGGACTGAAAGAAAAATAGATAGACTGCAAGTATGGGAGGTTTGAGTTAAAGCAACCTTTTTTTTAGGAGCCACTACCGCCACTTACGGTTACGCTTTCTAGTTTCCTCTTCACTGGCAAACATTTTTTAAAACAATGTCAATAAGCTTCACTTATAACAAAGAAAGCTAGCCCATTTGTCTCTGGGGAATTTATTGCAAAAACGCTTTTTGAAGCTTATCGACCCATTTTTCCGTCGGTTGGACACTTCGAGGCCTTGCTGTTCCAGTGCAAAATATCCGCTTCAGTAATTCGGACATGTACAGGAAGCAAAATTTAGGGGTTTTGCGTTTAAAAATAACTCAGCAGGTTTGATTTGTACTATTGGCTGCCTCTCACCCTGCGGTCAGGGAAAATCTTGTCATCTAACGTGTGCAGGGTGACGAATGAACACCATTCAGTCAAGGAGGCCGAAGAGGAAGGCAAAAAAGAAAAACATGTAACACTGACCGGAAAATTCCCCACGAAGATCTTGTTCCGCTAACTACCTTCACTTAATTTCTTCCACCTAATCCTACGAGCGGAAAATAAATCACGGTAAACGTAATGTACAGCACGTAGGAAAAAAAACAAGGTTAGTTAGGATTTATGAAATAATTCGTTTGCCCAAACGTTTATTTGTTGTTGTTGTTTGTTTGTTTTACAAAGACGTATTTTGCCTGCAGATTGTTTGAATTATGAAGACTTCTGTTTGCTTTTTGGTGGCCTTAATTTTGCTGTTGCCAGGAAATTTGTGTTCTGTCATAAAAGGCAAGTGTAAGAATTTGGTTGACTTTATGACTAACAGTGCTTTGCGGTGTGTAATAACAATGCTTCATTTGGAGGTTAAGGAAGGTTATCGACGGTTCGTTTTTTGGCGATGGGTTGCAGGCCGAGACAAAAATAAGGAGTGAATCTTCTCGGTGATGAAATGAGGGCAGGGCACCTGTATTTATGCAACCATTTTTATTTGGGGAGTCTTGTCATTTCGAAGTTAGTCTCTTTAACAACAGAAATGTGAACTTAGAACAGCATCAACCAGTAAACGGACTCCCTAATATCTAAACAGGCAAAGTCTATCGATACAGAACTTTGCGTCCAATACATTTTACATGGTTGTTGTTAGGTCATTACAACAACCCTATAACCCTTAATGGGTTTCTGGCTCTAATGCTTGTCTCTTTTATAGAAAATCAATGATTAGCATTATTATTATGAAAATATTATGACTAAAAATGAAAACGAATATCGCGGCAGTGTTGGTATATAAAGTGTTCCGCTGCCAGAGGAAACAAGCCTACCAAAATGAACAAAGAAGCTGTCAAGTTCCGCTATAGAATAAATTATAACGATGGCAGCAGGCAAATAAAAAACTCAAATCATGGCCAGGGAAAATTTTCCAGATGTAAAAGATTTGTGGACAAGATTTTGAATTTCACTGCGACAATCTCCTCTTTAAATTTGTTAACACAAAATCAATTTACGGTTTTCAGTACTTTGACAAACTTCCTTTTGGTTCTTTCATCAAAATAGATGACGTCGCTAATACAGAATTCAAAACTAGAGACCCGATAGACATTCCCGAAGGATGTACATTGCCAGATGGTTACAAGCAATGTATGGAAGACTACCCTGAGCCTGATGATGAATACTATTGGAAAGGAATTTGCTACGAAGTAAATTGCTCTTAAAGGAAAATGGTGCTTCAAAGTGAGACACAAAAAAGGGGTTAAGTCACCTGCACTATGAATCTGACCCTTCATTGGTTGGAGCCCTCCCATCGACTTCTTTTTTTGTTCTATCCAAAAACAACGTCCCAATACCAACACCAAGGTGACATCATTCTTATGCCGTCAGTCCTTTAGTTCCGCTAGTTTAAAAGTTCAATTAGTAGACGCTTTTACCTTTTATTCTCTTGCCATCTTGGATTGCCAGACAAATTTGATTATCGTAGTGTATTCTCATGCGTCTTTTCAAGCTTATAATTAAAAACAGATATTCCACTGCCACGTGCCAGGAACTTTCTTTAACTTAAAAGTAGGTTCGCAAGCAAAATCTTGTAAACGTTCACGAGAGGACAGAATTGCCCCTCCCACAAGAACACGCGGTGGGCACCGTTCTCTAATAAAGGCAAGTTAGCCCCCAAAAGGCGTCTCACCTTCCACCATCAGTAGGGAATGCGTGCTTGCTCCCTATACACTAAAATGAGTGATTTTCGTTGGTTTCATCCTTAATCAGGATCGGGGTTTAAGACCCTGGTCGGCACACACCATTATTCGAAATTCATGGGGGCTCCTCCTCAGGATTCCACTCACGAGAACACTTTTATGTCACGCGACCTACGCCTTTGGTTGGTGCCTTTGTAAAAGAATGCCTTCAGGTCTATTTTAATTTGTTTGTCTTTTGTTATCATAATTTGTTTAATTTAACATTTTTAGGGCCTACAGCTTAAGGAAATTCTCAACGAGTGGATAACCTTTAAGGCCGTGGAATTAAGACGTGGAATTATTTTGAGCATTGAAATGCATATAATCATCACATTTAAATAAAGAAGAGACCGCTAAAAGCTTCTCGTCATTTTTCTTACAAGAAATGTGTGCTATTTATTCTATTTTTTAGCAACTGAACATGCCAAACAAGGCCTTTTGGAAGCGGAAATGTTTGTAAAAATTAATTTTCTTCGTAAAGAGGACATCGGTGTGACAATGAATAAACAGATGATCGCATATCCTCCTCTGAGGGCGCGGCGGCATAAACTGCGGATCAGTAAAGGAGGAGATTTCGTGTAATATTCCCCTGACCCATATCCTTTACTCTAAAAGCAAAGAAATAAACCGGGATTACTGTAGGAAAAGGGAGTAAGCGATAAAGCATTGAAAATATGGACAGCAAGTCATTTTTGCTATATACATGGTCATGTATGGGTGTAATCCAAAATCCGCAAGGGGAGTGGTGATAATCCCCCCTGGGGAGATACTCCACCAGGGTAATGAGAAGTGATAACCCTCTCCAGGGGATTATAATCCCCTAGGTTAATGAGAGATGATAATTAACAATTATTCCACGAGGGCGCGTTGGATATGACATGATACATAGCCAACGAGGCGCGTAGCGCCGAGTTGGCTATAATCATCTCATATCCAACAAGCGCGAGTGGAATAATTGTTTTATTAAAAACGCCCACAAAATCTCGTTGAATCTTCCCGACTAGAACAAACCGGAAAAGACAAGGGACTTCCGCTATTCACGTGTCACACGTCTATCAAAACTGTCACCGCGCGAACGGACTTACCTGGTCTGCATGAATGAAAAATCAAAACATTGTAGTGATGAACATTAGTTTTTTTGAAAACTCATCGGGATTCTAGGATTTTACACAGCAGAACAGCTAAAAAAAACCCTGGCAGGTAATGTGAAGGAATAGAATTTTTAAGTGACAGCCGTCGAAATTACTGTGAATTTGGATTCTCGGTGCAGTTAGTATAGGTAATAGCATGATTTGTAGGGATATTTGGCATAAATACCACAAGTGATATTTCGAAATTGTTATCCGTAATTTCACGAGCCGTTAGGCGAGTGAAATTTGAGACAAGTTTGAAATATCACAAGTGGCATTTATGCCAAATATCTCGTACAAATCATGCTATTATTTGTTTATACTACTACCCACAAAAGGTTTGTAATTTTCACATGTAGGTATTTCAAATTAAGCTTAAATACCCCTCCTCTAAGCCAATCAAATTGCAGAAATTTCTCATGTAGTAGTATAATAAATGTAAGAACAACGGAGAAAAACTATTACCTCGGTCGCTTGTTATGAAGTTGTTTGAAGCCAGAAGCTGGTTTTGCTGAACGAGAAAAGAAGCTATACTGCCGCCTCGATTGCTCTAGTGAATGGCTGCATAGCCTGTATTTGTATGTGTAATCAAATAGTGACGAGTGAAATTAGGGAATAATTTCACGCGCGTTTTGTCCAAATCCTAATAATTTTCCGACCATTTTTGATTACCTATTAATATCATGGGTAACGAATTACGTTAGCAATCGTGGATTTTGGACATGTTTATCCTGGATCGTATCGATCGAGAACTCCACTCTCTCAAATGTTTAGACCTTAAATTTGGCTTACAAAGTTCAGAATATTTCAGACTTTTTCTGCAGGATACCTGTTAGAATCCTTCTTGATGTTCTGTTGTGTGTTCAGGTTTTCTAAAGCGTCTTTTGTGCCCTGACATCTTCATTCACGACATTTTAAAACTTCGTCGCCATCTTGACCCTGAGACGTACGGAGGGTTGCCATGGCAATTTTGTAATTACACATGTGAAATTACAAATTAACGCTGAAATTTCGCGCCAAAATTAAGGAGTAATTCGTCACCTATGATATTAGTAGCTGGTTACTGGTGATTTATAGTCTTGATGTCAAATAAACAAGCTGCAGTTATCTATCGGCGAGTGACTCGATCAGCGAATGGCTTCGAGATCATGAAGAAACAACACTTGTCTTCTTTCGTAGCTAGTCAAGGTACTTTAGTTCCATGTGTTTTCATGTGTTTTCCGACAAACTTTCAACTTTTTTGTTTGTTTTTGTCTTTTCCTTTCGATGAAATTGCATTTTTAGTATTCTAAGAAATGAATTTAAACGATTTGCTTCGGGCGCCGTTCTATTCTTCGCGAAAAAAAATCTCAGCTAACTTCCAATTTTAAACTGACGCGTGCACCGACCATATATAGAGAGCTTGGTATAATAGCTCATACACCATAACGGCTAAGCCAATCAAAATGCTAGAATTGCATTATCAAATTATTCAGTTTTTAATAATTCTATTTAGAGGGTGATGATCCCCTGGGGTAGTGAGAAGTGGTAATCCTCTCTACAGGTGGTGATAATCCCCCAAGGTAATGAAAGGTGATAATCCTCTCAAGGTGGCCCCAGGGTAGTGGAAGGTGATAATCCTCTCTATAGGGGGTGATAATCCCCCAGGCTAATGAAAGGTGGTAATCCTTTCTTGGTGGCCCCAGGGTAGTGGAGGGTGATAATCCTCTCTAGGGGGTGATAATCCTTCAGGGTAATGAGCAGTGATAATCTTCTTTAGAGGCCCATCCAATTAAAAATCGGCCACCTTCGCGATGCTCTGTGAGTGAGGAGAACGTAGAAAATATCTGCACAGAAACTGCGTATAACATTTTGTTGAAGCAAGCCTTTGTATCACCCCCAGATAAAAATAAGATCTTAAGATATATTTTCCTCATCGTTCATAAAGTGTACGAACTACTTTGTTATCAATTAATTAAAAAGACATTAAAAGGATAATTTTTCAATATAAGGTAGTACACAATATATTAGCATACAAAGCAATTGCGACCCAAAATTTGTGACCATAATGTTTGCTCTCAATGTCTAAACAAAACACATTCCTTAGACCTCATGTTCCTACGCTGTTCCTCCGTAGTCAACCTCGTTCCCACCCGTCCCTCTCGCTAATAACAGCAATGACGATGGTAATAATAATAATTATAGTCATAATCATAATCATAATCATAATAATGATAATAAAATAAAAACGATTGTCTTGTTCGTTGAATCCATGCATACTGTACACCGAGAAGACATCAAGTGTAGGTCAAGTGCAGACTTTATTGATTTTATATTCACAGCAAATAGAAACCAGCTCACATATAACACTGCTGTCCGTATCTAACCTCTGACTGCATAGTTCCATCTTTATAACGGCTAAAAACCAAAATCCTTTTTGCTTGTGAAAAAGCCTTCTCTGGTAACCATGATTGTAGCAGATAGGAAGCTTTTATCTTGGTATTCCTGTGGCAACGGAACATAAAGCACCATTGCGATTTCTTATTGTGGATGGACCAAGTAACGCAAAAGATGGTAATTAACCGATTTCTTTCACCTTTTTTAAACCTAGTTTCGCCCAATACCAAAAAAAATTACTTGTGATAAATCATGTGCAGGTGGCTGTCCTTTTGATCATCCGGAATGGGCCTCGACCAGGTCTTACGACCCTGCTTGCTTTTTAAAAGAGACTAACCGAAATCTTTTGGTCTGGGCTTGAGGTAGTCAGGGCAAACGAAAGTACTTGCTTAAACCCAAATGATAAACCTGTAAGCATTTTTCTCTTTATAATCCGAACTGAGCTTCCTTGTCAAACATGATTGCCTGAGATTTAAACGTCATTTAAACTACAATGAAATTGAATTGTTTATCTCAAAGGTACAACTCTACAAAATAATTATGCAATCAATATTGTTCTAATGCAAATGACGTTCTTGACCGAAGCATTTTATCTATTTTTAAAACTTTTTTGTTTGTTTTTTTTTTCCAGTCCAAAACTGAAAATATGCAAAGGTAAAATATTAGAACAAAATGGCTCAGGTCAAACCGACTTTACTGTGACACCACTCAGGCCCTGAGTTATTCACCAGTGTGAATCAGGTTTGAATTAGTTTTCCATAAACTTAAAGGCCATGTTTTCTTCTGAGGCCTGAGGATCCCAACTGGCAGCAATTCTCGTTTAACAAGAACTGCTAGCAATAAAATGCCTCGAAACAGTACCACAGTATTTTCGGTTTTTTTCCAGCCCCATGCAAAGCCAGTTAAATGTTTCTATAAATCATAACCGTATCCTAATCCAACTAAGCACTTGAATTAATGATGCAATGAAATGCATAATATTGCAGATTAAGTAATTATTAAATCCATCCTGGCGTGAATAAGAATAAGTAACATTTGGTTTATCCGTTTTTTAAACTAAACTGTTTCCTTGCAAACTCGATTATTTGAGGGTCCTTCGTCACTAAAAACTTCGACAACCATAAATTTAATTACAGCACTCAAGGCTACAACGCTACAACGGGTGTTTGTGATTAATATGTATAAACAACTTATAGTTACTGGTCATAAATGCGGTTTTTTTTTGCGTATTTCAACTTTTCAGTCTTCCACCGCTCCTGGTGTGTTTTCTTTTCTGTTTTAATTTTTGACTGAAATGGTTCCTGAGGCTATTTGTCCCGTTAAAATGCCTTAAATCGAAAAAAAAGTACTGTCAGTAACATTTCCCGCGTCGAAAACGGATTTTCTTATGGAAAAAAACTTCCCTGTTTTCTTCTGAAAGCAGAATCATTCTTTCAGTCAAATATCCAGTTTAAGTGGATGCCACTGCTACTGAAAAGGAAACTGGAACAATGAACTGAATCCATCAAGGGTTCATTATCGGTCCAATAAACGTTGAACCCGGTGTCATGATTTGGTTTGAAACGTTCTAAACGAAAGGCCCCAATAAAGTGTCTCTATGCGAAGATATTATTGAATCAAGTGATTCATTTGAAACCGTTAACTCTCTTGTAAAATGGTAATGTCAGTGGTGTGGATTCAATGGTATACCGCTTAATCAAAAAAGATTGCTTTGGTAATTGCTCATTAGTCATTAAACATTGGGCATTTGGGCATATGGAACAATTCAATAATTTACTTGAGTGACCACCAAACAATAGCTTCCCAATGCGCAATTCCCATAGGCTCGATTACCAGCCGCTGTTCGGGAAAATGAGCCCACCAAAGACCGGACCCGGGAGACGGCAGAAATCGAGCCTAAATTCCCAATGCCCAAAGCAACCTTTAATGAATCAGCTATATGTGCTACATACATGACTCGTATATCATACAAGTCGGTAGTGTTTAGTTGTAATGCGCGAATTTCTTCAGTGGAGGTAAGGTAAATAATATAGGTCAGATGAGCTAGTTAATTCCAAACTATCTCGATATGTATTCTGCCAAAACTAACTTAAACAACCTGGTCAAACAAGAGAAGTATTTCAAAGTTAAGGTTGCATTTTTGTCTGTTCGCTGTTAACCTACTAACTTCTTAAATTCAAGGGATCGCTTTTAAAGAAAACTCAACTGCAGAATGTTATTTGCAAAATAACTTTGTTCGAACGCAAAACATTTTGATCAAAAGAAACTAATGATTTTGAGAAAAAAAATAAAAAAAGATGGTTACATTTACTATTTTGATTTAAAATACGAATAAAAATGCTCTCGAAATTTGACCTCGTTAGAACTTCAGTTAAGGTATCAGCCACCGTTAAAATTGCCATTTTTCCATATTTGAGGTTTCAACGTTTTCAAATAGATATGCTTCAGAGCTTTCTTTTAAAAAAAAAATCAGAAAAAAATATTATTTTTGTCGAAAGATATCGGGGGTAAAAGATTTTTTCTCGTTAATTATCTTAATTGATCGTTGACAAGATCTTTCATACTAGTGTCATATATCAATTAACTTGCCTGTTAACTAGTAACGTGATACCGAGTGCGTGCTTCGACACAACACGTGCGAATTGTCTTCGCGTTGTTTATAGCCTTTAGATTTAGCGTTTGCTTCGGTGAAAATGCCGCCAAAAAAAAGAAAAGGTCGTGTCCGTTTTCGTCATCGAAACCGAGAGCGAAAAAGAAATCGAAGAGCGAGTTTGACAAAGAATGGGCCGCAAAATTGGCAGAGAGCGACAAAGGCTCATTTTATCAGCAAGAGAAGTGGCTCGAGGGGTTGGATATTCAGAAAAGCGAAAATGCTGCAGTTGCTGAGAGTGCAAGCCTCTCCAAAATCCAGCTTGAAGAGCCAGATGAAGAAAGCCAGTTAAGCTAATCGACCCCACCTGCTGATGGAACGTGGAAAACAATAAGCGGTCGAGCTATCGTATCGAGCGAAAAGCTGCTTGAGAAACTGGACGAGTCTGTATCTTGTCGATTTTGCCAGGGAAGAGTCCAAGTCATGGAAAATGTAGCGACTAAGCATGGACTTGGTTCTACCTGGAGAGTCCAGTGCAAGAATGAAAGCTGTTCGTCGCACAAAACAAATTCTGTTTTTAATTCTTCCGAGAAGAGCATAGCGTTTGAAATAACCGTGCCTCAGTTCTTGGCCTTCGAGCAATCGGTGGTGGGCATTCGGCGCCTTCAAAGTTTTTTAGTTTCCTTGGCCTGGCGCCGATTAACAAAAACGCCTGGGGGATCATACAAAAAAGATCGAAGGAGAGGCAAAACTTTCGTTCGAGAAAGAATTAAACCGTGCTTCTCGTGGTGTAAAAGAGTGGAAGTTTTCCAACGGAGAATTAAACTGTTCACTTGCTTGCCGCGAAAGTTTGTTACTGTTACATGTTACCTGTCAAAGTCCTATTGTTAGAGAAAATTGATCCCTCTCTGATATCAATCAGAATAAACATTCAGGTGTTATAATCTCATTCCAGGTAGGATGCCGCCAAAAATGTATTTTCTATTTTATCTCCGAACGCAAATTTTGCCGATCGACTCGTACGTTTTGAACTCCAAGTCGGCAGCCTTTCAATCAATTTGGCTAAAATTTGGCCAGAGTGATGCCATATATCTCTTCTACAAAACCGTATCTGCGAATTTTAATACTCCTTTTCATTTTAAAGCTAGAGCTTTTTTTCCACAGGGAGTGTTGACTTATTGCCTTCCCCAACTTCATTTGTTAATAAAAGAAAAACAAACGCACTTGTCAAAAATCTGAGACACAGTTTTTTAGTGGAACGTGTTGAGAAGCGAATGCGGTGTTAATTGTTTTCTTCCGTTTATTTTCGGTGGGAGTGGAACATGATTTATAGAGACGTGTACTTGTACACAAAGCGTTCCAATTTCGGAACACATTTAAGTAAATCGTTTTTGTTAGTTCAAATCCATAATCTGGAATTATTAAGCTTTTAAAAAATATATGGTTTATAGGGGTTTTTATAAAAACAACTAACGCTACAGCGATCCGCGTGCGGACGGTCCTGAAGGGTGGCTGATACCTTAAGAAGGTATCAAATAGAGATTTACCTTGAATTCTCAAAGGAACCAGATGACGATTAAATGCTACAAATTGGCGAACAATCATTGTCACTGGCGCACAGTGCAAAATAAAAGTAAATCCGCCTTTATGCTGTACGTTCTAACACTACTACTATACTATGTTGAAAAGTAAGCCCCGTTGGTGCCTTCCCTTGCCTTCCGTATCCCTTTCCTTTATTATTGTGTATAAGTGTCTTTCTGCATACTAATTTAGTGCCGTCTTGCATATTAATTATGTGTCTAGTCAGTGTCTAGCTAGCTATGTGAAAATGCGTTCCTCCATACTAATTATGTGCCTTCCTCCATATATAATTAAGTGGATAGTCGTTTCTTTTCATATGGAAGAGCTCAACAGGAACTATAGGCTAGCCTAGACTAGCCTTGACCGGTAAGTAACTTGAGCCCGGTTTTCTGACCGTTTATTTAAAAAAAAAAAAAGGAATAAGAGGAGCGATCACCTAGCAACGCGAGAAACGGCTTATGTCTTCTATTTAGCGCTAGAAAGTCGGATATATATGAAAATACATACACAAAGTAGAGATGAAAACTCTTTATTTTCAATTTAGCTTATGCCTTCTTATTTAGCGCTAAAACTCAGATATATAAACAAAACACACACACACACATACACAAAGTGGAGCTGAAAACTGCAAAAGATTAGATTAAAGATTCTATTAAAATAGTCAAGAATGGCAAGCTATCCCTTTAATTACACTGCGCACAATGTTTTACATACCCCTGTCCCTTTCCATCTTTATTTTTCTCCTCTTCCACAATTTTATTATTTTCCCTCCTCAATTTTTTCTTCTTTTATTCCCTCCTCCACAGTTTTATTATTTCCCCCCTCATTCTTGAATATCCTCCTTTTCCTCAATTTTGGTCTTTGGCCCACTTCCTCCTCATTCTTGATTGCCCTCCTCCACAATTTTTATTATTTTCCCTTTTCAATCTTGATTTTCCTTCTCCTCCACCTCCTCATTTATTCTATATATTTTTCCATCCTTAAATACATCGACCTCATATCGACCCTACATCTACCCTAGACTCAACTTTCTTTCAACACTGCTTCGTGAATAGTGAAACGGCGGAGGGAAACAATAGAAATGTAGTGGTGGTGGTGGGAAAAAGAAATGTGGTGGTGGTTATATATTGTTTTACTATTCACGAAGCAGTGTTGAAAAAAAGTTGAGTCTAGGGTTGATGTAGGGTCGATATGAGGTCGATGTATTTGTGGATGGAAAATATATACAATAAAAATGAGGAGGTGGAGGAGGAAGGAAATCAAGATTGTGGAGAGAAATAATAAAAAAGGTTGGGGAGGGAAATCATGAATGAGGAGGAGGTAGGAAAAGATCAAAATTGTGTAGGAGGGAAAAAAAATGTAACGAATGAAATTGTGGAAGAGAAGAAAATAAAAAGGGAAAGGGAGAGGGGTAAGTAAAACATTGTGCGCAGTGTAAAAAAAAAACGATAGCTTGCCTTCTTTGACTATTTTAATAGAGTATTTAATCTTTTTTTTGCTATTATTTTAATAAAGGGTCATAAAATTGATTTCTTGTGTCGTAAGAAACGTATCTGGTCTTATTGCGAGTGTTTATTGATTAGTTGCGTGTTTTAATTGATCCTTGTTAAGTTATTAATTGTTTTCTTTTGTGTGTTTCCATAACAATACTATAGAGCTGAACTAATTTGTATTCAACGGTGAGCTCGTTAACTCCCATAATTAACTGACTAATGGTGCGAGAAAAGCTTAGTCGTTTCCTTGAGATAGAAAGGAGAAAACGGTTTTGTAATAGTCAAACAAACTTGAAATAAAGAGTTTTCAGCTCCACTTTGTGTCTGTGTGTGTGTTCTGTTTATATATCCGAGTTTTAGCGCTAAATAAGAAGGCATAAGCTAAATTGAAATAAAGAGTTTTTATCACCACTTTGTGTATGTATTTGGTTTATATATACGATTTTCTGGCGCTAAATAGAAGACATAAGCCGTTTCTCTCGTTGCTAGGTGATCGCTCCTCTTATTCCTATTCTTTTTTAATAGACGGTCCGAAAACCGGGCTCAAGTTAGTTACCGGGCAAGCTAGGCAAGCCTATTGTTCCTACTGTGTTCTTCCATATGAAAAGAAACGACTATCCACTTCATTATATATGGAGGAAGGCACATAATTGGTATGGAGAAACCCATTTTTACCCAGCTAGCTAGACACTGACTAGACACATAATTAATTTTGCAGGAAGGCACTAAATTAGTATGCAGGAAGACACTTATACATAGTAATAAAGGGAAGGCATACGGAAGGCAGTGGAAGGCACCAACGGGGCTTAATTTCCAACATAGTATACTGCTAGCACTACTGTGATACGTCTTTCAGGTGTATCGAGTGCTGTTCTGTGGTGCAAGACCACTTGATTGAATAAGTCGCAAGCCTAAGCTATGCTACCTGATTTATTACTGAGTTTAAGATTAGTCTTGTCCTGAGTCGTTTTAAATTAGAGTCCATAAATCCGTCAGTTTAGCATCACGTACCGATACGCATGTAGCTAGTTTCCTTTATGTTGCTTGTATTCGAAAACTTGGACAAGTTGTTAGTTACGACAGGTGGCTGTCAGTATGAAACGCAGAAAATTTACTCACTCAAACGCATGATTTTAAAGTGTTATGCATGCTACGTTACTTTATACTATAAGTTAATACTAGTTAATCTCTTATCTCTCTTAACTGAAGGTAAATGAAGTGGAAATAATGACAATAATAATAATAATAGTAATAACAATAATAAGATAATTTGTTCATTTTTCACGCTGTAACAGGTTGCAATTATATTACGTGTCACACTACATCACCTGAACTTTCCTAAAACTGTTCATTTACTTAGAGTTTGGTGTCTTGTGTCCCCCTTGGCAGCTTGTGGATGGCTACTTGTGCTAGTGAAAGGAGGCTTTGAGAAGTGTCTTCTTCTTCTTCTGCGCTTTCCGAATCATGATCTTCTAGTTTGGTGTCTTGTGTTCCCCTTGGCGGCTTGTGGATGACTACTTCTGCGAGTGAAAGGAGGCCTTGAGCAACGCTTATCTCCGCGTTTGTAGTGTCTTCTTCTTCTTCGCTTTCCGAATCATGATCTTCCAGTTTGGTGTCTTGTGTCCCCCTTGGCAGTTTATGGATGCCTACTTGTGCTAGTGAAAGGAGGCCTTGAGCAACGCTGAATTTATTTGCAGTCTCTTCTTCTTCTTCTTTGCGTTCTACATCATAATCTTCAAGAGTAATCTCCACTGCCCCGCTTTCCTTTAAAGTATTAGCAATCGTTGGCATTTCGATTCCGCCACTTTGAAGTTGCTGTGTCAATATATTCCTCTCAGTTAATCCCACTATTTCTCCTTGTAAATCACTCAGGGGTAATAGCAAGGCCAGGCAGCATGAAAATGACCACTTTGGATTCTTGCGCCATTCTTTTACTTTGTGGTAAATGTACGCAACATATTGCACTGAAACAAATTATATATTCATTCAAATTAAAACGAGGCCATCATAGATTTAATTCAAGAGAGGATAAAGGAGACAGAGAAGGCATCCCCCATACACACCCTATTCCATAGGTAATTCGTCTCGAGTTATTTTTAAGACCATAGATCCCAAGGGAGATTAGACAACAGCCAATCACATAGCGAGAATGTGTTCCACGTGGATGACCCAAGCTCAGAGCCACGCGTCCTTCACGAATTGACGCAGAAAAAAATAGCGGAGGACGCGGAGAGCGCTATTGCTATTTGTTTTGTCGACGAAAACGACTAAAGAGAGATTTCTGCTAAAGCTGTGTCAGCGAAACGGAAATTAAAAAAGAATCGCCCTTCCTCTCTTGTATAGAGCTAACAGTACAGCAGGGAAATCCTTAACACACTGAATATTCTCTCAGGATCATTTTTAATTTACAGTTTGAAGAAAGCAGTTTCTGGTTTGATATTTATTCTTTTATTTCTCTTTTATTATTCAACAAAGATAACACTTGGCGTCCTATTTGCTTTATTATACAAACGACCGGGTTTCAATAGACCGGCGAAATTTCTCATTTTATTAAAGCACTGAGGGTACGACAACTTCGAGTTAAACTGATTTCACGGGTTGTCAAAGAGAACAAAGAGTCCAGCGATTCCCTTTTCCCAGGCGAGCGCCGATTCATTTTCGCTTCAATATTCAGGAATGCTCTCGATCTCTTTACGCTTTCATCGCCCGGCATCTTTTGCACGGCGTTTAGTTATGCGAAACCTCCACGAAACATCCACGCAGCGCGCGAGGTAACTTTATCCCAATTCTCAAAATAACTCGAGACGAATTACCTATGGAATAGGGTGTGTATGGGGAATGCCTTCTCTGTCCCCTTTATCCTCTCTTGATTCAATTTATTTTCAAATACACTTTGCGCGGAGAGGAAGGACCTTGCTGTACTCGGACGAGCGTGGACTGTGGATCACAGCATTACCACCTTACTGTCTTTTCAGATTCCGAATTTGTCTGGAAAACAAGTAGTCAGTCTTACACTCAATCGAAATAAAACGGGTTGTGCACATTACTTGGTATATTAATGGCAACTGATTTCACCTTGAACTTCAACTTTCTTTAATAAAAATATTGATTACAACAGGCTGGCACGCGAAATAGCCATTGCTAATCTAGGCAGACCAGTTAAAAGAAAAATAAGGTGAAAGGAAAGGAAAGGAAGGAAACTATTTTAAGTTACAATAAATAATATATCTATCATAGTTTTATTATAATTACATTAAATCTACTAAGGAAAGACGAAAAAGGAATTGACGGAGTGCGAAAAAAACCAATACTTTTGTACAGAAATCACTTAACTGTTACAATAAATAATATTTCTATCATAGTTTTATTTTAATTACATTAAATCTACTAAGGAAAGACGAAAAAGGAATTGACGGAGTGAGAAAAAAACAAATACTATCGTACAGAACTCACTTAACCGTTTATCGAACTTTTTCAATTTTTAATGACGTCTCAATATAGTCATCTTCTCTTTTTAAGATGCCGCAAAGCAATCTGTGAAGCACTTTCGAAACTTGCTTTTTAGGAAGATCTCTAATATGACATGGTATCTCATTCCAAAGTTTTACACCAAAACGAGACAAGGAGTTTTTGTGTATTTCCAGCTTTGAGCTTTTAACGTGAAAGTTACCTGAAGTAGATGATCTTGTATGGTATGAATGAATTGTTGAGGTTTTTTTCAAATGAATTGAAGAAATTTGTTGGCGAATTGTTGCTGTTAATATCGTGCATTAGACTAGCCACAGTTTTATAATACATAAATGACACTGGTAATATGTCAGCGTCGAATAAATAGAGGAATTGCGTGTTCACCTATACACGTAAAATACATCATGCGGAGCACTTTCTTCTGGAGAATTAAAATTTTATTGAGGGAAGTCTTGGACGCCTGATCCCAGGCAGCAATACCATAGTTTAGGTGAAGATGGATTAATGTTTGGTAAATATATAACAGTATATGACGAGGTATGGAGTGCCGACGTTTTGAAATTAGTCCAATAGTTTTACTGATTTTTGCCGTAATGTTGTCAATGTGATATTTCCAAGTAACGTTTTTATGAACCAACACACCAAGATATTTAATAAAATTTTTGGACTCTAAAGTTACATTTCCATTTTTCTCGTTATCTATCATGTAGAGGCTCGGTTGGTAAGTGACTCTTTTGTGATAAGGGTGAAAGATTACAAAGTTACTTTTTGTAGTATTGAGAGTTAAGTTATTGGATGTTAACCATTCGTGGAGGTTTCGTAATTCAATATTTACCATATTTTCTAAGGACTTTAAGTTTTTATCAGCATGAAGGAAATTAGTATCATCTGCGAAGAGATAAAACTTAAGTTTATTCGAGCATTAATGTATGTCATTAACATACAATAAAAAAAGCAATGGGCCAAGGATAGATCCTTGGGGAATACCACAGCTTACGTCAGCTTTGTTTGAAATGTATGGTCCGATTTGGGTAGATTGCATACGGTTATTCAAATACGAGGAGAACCAGTCTTTAATAATTCCACGAAAACCATAGTGATTAAGTTTGTCGAGTAAAATATAATGATCGACAGTATCGAAAGCTTTCTTGAGGTCTATGAAGACTCCACACGAAAAAAGACCTTGATTCATATTAGTTTGTATTGCGTTTACAATCTCTAGTCGAGTGACCTTTACGAAAGCAATACTTGGAGCCATACAATAAATTTTTTTTCCCAAGCTTGCGAGCGGGCACAATCTTCCAAATCCTGCAATGTGATTGGATACGAGAGTGGACGTTATTTTACGATCTTGTCCGCTAACCTGGGCGGAATCGTTGGCAGCTTCATTCACAAGTTTGTTTGTTGTTTGTGAATGAGCAAAAACCGTCATTTTCAAACCATTTTTCTTTCAAAACTTGCGCTATTATTAGAATTAGCTAGGGAAAAGTGAATTTTATTATTCAGACAGAAAATTTGAAGGGATAATCAAGCAAGTAAGTCAGGAAAACAGCTAAAGTAAAGAAAAACAGGTGGCTCGTGATGTCGCTTCACCATCTTTATAACCGCGCTGTAAGTACTGCAATCTTGCTTTTATGCACCGTTTATTGGACATTTTTGCTCTTTTATTTTTGTAGTTCTGTTTTCCATTTTCAATGATTGCAGTTAGCTTTCAATCTTAAATAAACAACACGAATCACTTTTCCAGCCGTCGGTTATCGCCGTTTTCATTTCTTTGTTTATCTTTTGTTACTCAAATCGCCTTCTTCTATTCGAATTCAATTCAAAACCTTAAAACTGGTATGTGTAATTAGCTCTTTTGTACAGTTTTGATCCCGCTCAATTGATAATCTTAAAGCAATTTTTGAATTATTCGGCCGAAAAAAACCCTTTCTGTATTTTTCACCTTGGGGCTTTTAATATCAAGCTCGTCAATTCTTTTATTCTTGTTTGACACTCAGATTATGAGTTGTCTAGCAAGACACAAAAACCTTTCCTTATTTTAAAAGAGAGCATTAAGTGCCTTAAAATAAATTATCGAGCTAAAAGTCATGTTGTAATGTTTTGTTTTGGTTTGCAATCGATCGCGCGCTTCATCAACACAAACGCGTCCTACTTCAACACACATAGGTTGGAGAGTGAAGGAAAATTTTCCAGAAACTTTCAAGTCTCAGTAGGAAAAAAAATAAAAGGTCGGTCCGTATTGGGAGAAACTGTGCCCTCGGTCTGAAATACCGCCGTCGGCCTACGGCCTCGGGTGGTACTCAAGACCTCGGGAACAGTTTCTCCCAAAATGGACCTCCCAGCCGGTGAATAACATACATTTATGTTTGTCAATATAATCTTTCATTCTGTTGTACACGATCTTTTCAAAAATTCTGTAAAAGTTAGATAAGAATATAGGTCTGTAGTTTATTCGCATCATTATCTTCGCCACTCTTCAATATTGGAGTTATTTTGGACAATTTAAGTTTTGAAGGATATTTTCCTAATGTTACTGAGATATTCAATATTTCCGATTGAATAGGAGCTATGATACTACTTGCAGACTTAAATAATTTTATGGGAGGTGAATACTTAACAAAATTATTCCTCGATCCTGAATGGGCTCTGAGTCAATAGCCGAAGGCCGAATGGGCTTTTGACTCAGAGGCCATGAGGGCGAGAGGAATAATTGTTTTAATAAAATCCAACTAGTTGCTTAAAAATATCGAGACAAAACAACTTTTAGCTGGTTAAAGCTAGACGTAAATCCCTTTTTGCCGCTAAAAATCCGGCGCTCTTCGCTACTAGTGGGCTATAACATATAGCCTAGTAGTAGCTTATCCAATCAGAGCGCAGCATTGATACAGACCACTAGTTGGATTTTACTAAAGACCATAAGACTTGTTGTTTGGTATGGAGAGTATCTGAAATTTCACTTCGTCGGATGGTTCTTTGCAATGACTAACGTAATTAAGATGTTGTTGTGGCGTTGGAATTGTGCTAGCTAGCCTTTTTTCCCAAAGAAGAAAAATGGTCATTAAGAATATTAGCAGAAGAAAATGGTTGAGACCAAGAGGTTTAGCCGTTCTGAGGAGCAGGGATGTCATGAAATGACAAAAAGTCTTGACGTCTCTTGACGTCAAAATAGATCGTGATCAGAAAAAACATGCAGAAACTGTACATGTGCATAGCCTTGTAATGCTGATCAAACAAAGTAAGAAAATAATGGCCCGTGTAGACTGTCTAGTGTCTTCACTATTTTTTTCTTAGTTCGTTGAGGTCGAGAGCTTACCGTTACGAGGGGTGGGCGTCGCGTCCCCCACCTGCTAAATATAGTTTGAGACTCATCCCTTTAGCTACGCTAGGCTCGGTACATTTGACAACAAGCTATGGCCGCCCAGAAACTATTTGATCTCGACGATCTTACGGAAAATAAGGTGGACTGACAACCCTGCAATCGAAGACCTATCTTCAAAATGCAAAGTAAAGCGCAAAAGCAGCAAGTTTAATCAAAATAGATGGTTATCAGTCAGGTGAAGTGAGATTCTCGATACTTTAATTTTCATTGTAGTTGATGTGTATAATTAACGATGTAAATTTAGTAACGACCTTGATTGTGCTAACCATGAGATAGAAATCTATGCAGTTGGTCACTTTGAAGAGCCATCCGTGTCAAGGATTTTAGTATAGAGACTAGCTGTTTTGTTAAACCAAAACATCGAGACCTCTGCTTAGCTGTTCTTTGTCTATTTCAACCAGTAAATTATGTAAAAAAATGTAGTTTTTTCTTCTAAAAAGGGGAACTCAAAAGTAAAATCACTCTTGTCGAAATCCAGGCTTTTTAGTGACCACTTTGAAAAAAAAACACGATTGAGTTTAATATGAGCAAATGAAAGATGCTGAGAGTAATTTTCAACAGTGTTGATTTCGCTCGGAATTTCATATTTCGCAACTGTTTTCGCTTGCTGAACATCCTTTTATACTCAGATCAGGAATTCCATGAAGAATACCTCAATTTGTCTGTCTTTAAAAGATGTGGTCCCTTTCAGAGTTAAATGCACCATTCCGACGCTCTTGAAGAGTAAATCAGTGAGAGAAAAATATATGTCATTGTTCTTCTAAGTGAGGGAGCCTTTGAAAATAAGCGCACATATTCACAGATGTGACTAAAAATGTAGCTCGAATAACTCCATGCAAAGCAGATGCAGAGTGCTCTCGGTCATCATTCAGGTTGGACTGGAGTCTCAACTCTCAACCTCAAGACATTTTGTATATCGACAGCTTCGTGCCTCGTGGGATCACTCATAGTTATTTATTATATTGACGCGGCTTCATGTTGTTATAAAAAATAGATCCTCTCATATAAATGCAACTCTGATTTTGCTAGATAGTTGGCAGACAATCTCACTAGAAACAATTTTTTATACTTACATTTTATTATTTACACAGGATCATTTTTTATTAAGCACACAAAAACCTTTTTTCCTTAATAGTTAGGAACTAGTAATAACCAATGGTTAGGGAGTGTGGGAGACAACGATCGGAGGTCCAAACGCTTTTGCTTCAATGCTGTGCTTTGCGTAACTTTCACGTGGCAGATGGTCAAAACACGCGTGATCAGATTACGAGGGGTAGAAGGTCGAAACGCACGTGATCAAATTGCGTTTTGTGCATTCCATTCATTCTTAGTGGACGTCCAAACGAATGCTGGCTACTTACAAGCGGCTCATGCGTAATAACAACCTGGAGACTAGGACTGCGGGCTCCTCTTGTCGCCCGCAAAAACATTTATTACGCTGAGTTTCAGCATGAAAGGTGAACAAGAACAAGTTACAATAGTTGGATAATTTAAACTTAGGCATTATTTTGCTTTTAAAAAGCTGCCTTGTTTTCTATTTTTCTGTCCAATAAAAAGTTTAGACTTGAACATGCAGTTAACCAGTTAATTAGTTGCTTTATTAATGAATTTCTATGGATTCCCATACAAACCGCATGGAATTCTATGGAACTCAAAGGACACTCCATGGATATTCCATGGAATTCCATGGAGATTCATGGAGAACTCCATGGAAATCCACGGTATTTCATGGAGTTCCACGGAATTCCATGGAATTCCATGGAGGTATTTAGCACGGGTTACGCCTGTAACATGTAGCAGGATGTTTTGACAGACAAATACTTTGTATTATCCTTACTTACCGACAAGTAGTCCAATGACCAAGGAGTTGGCAACAATGACCAAGCCATTGAACAACAAGCTATCCAAGATTGGGTCGACTGATGACGAAAAACCTTCATCCGGAATTGTGCTGACGACTCCTATTGCAAGGTTTACGAAGGTAACGGCAAGTGAAGAAAGCACAAGCTTGTTTTCGAATGGATCAGTTATTGGCGAGTTCAGCGCGAAATACATCCCATACAAACCAGAGAAAACCAAAGCCAATCCAATGTAAATTCTGCTTTCACCACCCACAAGGATCAATCCAGAGGTCAAAATAACCTTTCGAACTGTCTCCACCAGTTCCCAATACCAACAATGAGGCTTGTAGTTTTCGTGTAAGAAACGAAGTCCGGTTTGCTCGGTGCTTTGATCTTCGTGACCATTTGTGTCGTTTGTTTCATTTTTCTTTTCACCTCTCTGTCGTTTCCAAATTGCTATAAAAGCAGCACCAGGCAGGGCAATCACATACACAATGGAACAGTATCCTGCGAAGACAAATCGGCTGTATCTCTCCCCATTACAGTTAATGCTGTAGTCGGCCTTTAAATACTCCTCGCAGCTTTCATCTTTTTCGTTAACGCAGATCTTGTGGCAGGCAAGAGGCAAAACTTGAGCTGTTTTTACGCAAGTGTTCAGATAGGTCACGAAAAGAAAGAAAAACAGATTTCTCTTTACGACAGCTTTAATATGCCCTTTTTTCTTCATTTTTGCCTCTTCATTCAGAATATGTCGTGTCGATGTCCAAGTGGCAAGGGCAAGGCTAGCAAGGGCGACTATGACTGCTGCAATGTTCAATCCCATAGTTGCAAACAGACTTCCGAATGCATCAAGTTCCAAGCTGGGAAGGACGCAGTGGAGGGGAGCTATCTGAAGAATGTTCCCCTGGGCAATTTCGGAATATTCTCCAATAAAAGAAAGACTTCTAGGCCATTTTATGTATGAAAAGGCCTCCAATATACCAGACGTCACCTGATAAAAGCCAATTATAACTTTAATCTTTCCAAGGACCTCATCAAGAAAAGATCGTCCAATATCGTTTTTGCTCTCTTTCTTGCTTCTCCAAACCACCAGAATAACCAGTAAAATAATTATTGCCCCCATAATTGCAAGCTGTCCGATCATCCATCCTTTAGTTGGGCACAGTTTGCATTTCTTCAGTTGTTTATAATATCCACCACTGCAAACTGCACATAATGGTCCTTCATAACCAGCCTCACATGAAGAATTCAAACCTCCCTCACAAGCTTCTGTCATGGGGCATCTGTACGGTTGAGGAATGGTGTACGGGTATTCAATACCGGAATCATTCGCGTTGTGTAATTCAGGAGTAAATGAGGAGTCCTTTACGGTTTTGGTGAAGTTTCTGTACAGCTCACGGTGTGTCTTACTTTCCCATCTCCACCAAAAGCCATCTTTAAGATTTACAGACTCATCTTGACATTCTAATCCTAGCTCGCATGGCTTACAAGCCCCAAACAAATTCGTACGGTAATGATCTTTCAAACATTTGCAGGCGCGAAATCCTGCAAATGCAGTTGTGTCAGTTCCTGTCAAACAAAAAAAAAATAAAACAAAATTGTTCAAAACGAATTGTCGTAATCTGTGAGAGATACTTGCATAAATTAATGAGGTTAAGTTTCTCGAAGATAGCGCTTTTCAATAACACGCGAACGCAGAAATTTAAGAACCGTTCTCAGTAAATATCGAGAATCCGGCCCCGGATCAAAAAATTCGATTTTTTTTATCTCACCGAAAAAAAACCCTTTTGGTAAACTATTTTAAAAAACAATATTTAAAAGATCCAGCGAAGCTCCGTCTTTGCGAAAAACAGGAATGTTTAAAATCGGCCTAAACCTGGTCGAAGGCCCGAAGCAAATTATGCAAAAAACGGCATTTTCAAAACGCTCGTACGAGAAAACGAAAGCTAATCTATAGTTCATCTTTACAAAGTTTGTTGCACATTTCTTAACCTTACTTTCAAGCTATACTTTATCTTGATCTAGGCTTCCTTTCTATTTTTAACACCCGCGCAAAGAAAGTAATGTTTCGTGCTTTGTTGATACAGTGAATTTTACCATATTTCAGAATGTTATAGCATCAAGGGTATATATATTTAGCCGGTGTGAAAGGGTCCTTTTGAAGAAACCATTCTTCCTGTATGTCATACTAAAAGCCTTTTCGGCCCACCAAAAGCAAGCGCGCTAGACGAAAACGTGTACGTGTGATTTGAGGGGTTTCTCCATTTTACCTCCTTTTGCTCGCTGTTGTCTTACTTGGTTGATTGACACTTTTTCAACCAGGAAAACTCAGTGTTTGGTTTCTATTGCGACATATCATTCGAATTTAGACTGCAGCAGCCCTTGACAAGAAAATAAGTTTGACTAAACTTTCTGAGCCAAACTTTGGAAAGTTCATTTACTCGTAATCTCTGTTATCACCAATTGTAAACAAACACTGGCGTACGATACAGATCCGAATACTACGGTGACCTGAGATATCAGAGAATCTCACTTCTCGAAGTCCTCGAATTTTCAGTAAACGTCACTTACCCGTTTGTATTAATCAGGCCCAAGTGACAAAGTTCCTTATGCAAAGAACATGCACCTGACCTGAAAACATTGCCAGTGACTGGACTGGACTGGAAGTTTCGAGAATAGTTTATTCTAAACCATAAGAAAAGATTTAATAAGCAGTTGAATTTTTCGCTATTTTTCTTTCACTTTTTACATTCAGTTCATTTTATTTGCCGGAAAGGAAGCCTTAGAAATTTAATAAAAGGACGTTTGATTAATTCGCACTCGCGCATTCTAGTCTTATTTTAAACTTTATAGCGGAAGGACATCTGTGAGCGGGGAATAAGTCAGCACAGAATTTGATTGTTGGCGAATTTCTGTAATCGTACATCGTGCTGCTAGTGAGAAGCTAGCTGTTGCTCAACTCGTCTTGCTTGTTTGGAGCTGAGTCTTACTCCGGTAAAAGAGACAGAAAGAGTGTCTTGCAAGGTTTCCAATGAAAGATTTGTGAACTCGTGTCTAACAAACTCTCCAAGTGTTTATATATACACATTTATACGCACTTTATAATTTCTTCTGCGCTTTAACGAGTGTCGTTAAAATTTTGGTCCATAACTTTCACTGAAACAACTGCTCCACAGAATGTCACTGATAACCGCGTAACGCTAAAGAGTGTCGAAGTATGACTGCACAATAAATGTCACAAAATCTACCTAAGCGGTCCCTTGGGGATGTTCTTTCTTTACGTCATCCTAACCATTTCGTACTTGCGGGCGCAAACAATAGAAACGTCATCATTACCTACCGATTCCTCGCGGCCCCTGGTCAAGCAAATCGAGATTTTTTCTATATTGACTTTGTGACTGTATATTTCAACTGTAAGTACTTTCCTTAATATACGCGCGAGTTACTAGAGTGCCTCCTCGGGATCTCGCCTTCTGGGCGAAATCCCTGCGGGGGCAATAATAATAACTTTATTAATCTCCCCAAAAAGGCTTTTCAGCTAAATTTACAATGTCAAATATCTAAAACTTAGTTTTCCAAAAATACCCTTAAAAACGCTGTTTTATTTTAACTTTTAATACATCTGCAAGCGAATATTAACGTTAAAAGCCGACGTTTCGGTATCATCATGACACCATTCTCAAGGCAAAATGAATAAATAATGCGAAGATTTGATTTCTAAAGTCTCTACAAATTAGCATAATAACAAAGGATCACAAGTTCTTCAAGTGAATACCTTTGCGCGAATCGAGTCCGCCTGCACGTTTAGGGATGGTTTGAGTTTTCTTATAAAGAGCATCTCCTTAATTAGGTAATCAAATTTGTTAGAACCTTTAGTGAGCACGTGAAATTGTTCTGAAAGAAAAGGTGGTACGTCCGAGTTATGTTCGCTAAGATAATGTTTACAGATTGACGACGGTTTCTGTTTGTGTCCATCAACGCGTTCGTGGAGGTGGCCGCGAGTATAACCAACACATCCTGCATCGCACATTGTTGGTTAACAATGGCTGGCTTGACTTCTCGAAATTTAAGGTCTTCGTTGAGTTTTCTGCTGATGAACACGGGCTGAAAAGTGGTCTTGATTTTTAAGCTCGATTCGCGCAAAGGTATTCACTTGAAGAACTTGTGATCCTTTGGTATTATGCTAATTTGTAGAGACTATAGAAATCAAATCTTCGCATTATTTATTCATTTATTTATTTTGTGTTATTCCAATTTGCGCTACCTTTTACTCATTGTGGCGCGCGTAAACACTTAAAATCATCCTTTATTCCACATATGTTAATTGCATGCGTATATCAGTTCACCGTTTCTCAGACACCCAGTATCTGCGTGCAGCATTACACACATATTTGTAACCTCTAGTTTTAATTAGAGCTAAATACAATATGGACATACATATAACTACAACTCTCGCAAGAGCGATCCATAAGGAGAATATTATTTGCAGGCAAAGAAAGTAGGACGACATTACGCATGAGCAGACAATTATTTGTAGGCAGTTAATTGCAGGTCACGTGATAGGGTCTCGGCTAATGAGAAGGAAGCTGAATTTGGATCAAATGATAACTAATATTATGCTCCATAGTGCGGTAAGAGTGGGAGTTTTAGAGAATTACCTTCTGGACATGGCTTGCAGTCAAACGGTCTTTTCCCGGGTGCTTTATTGTAATGTACAAAAGTTCCAAAGGTGCATTTTCGGCAGCCGTCATTTACAAAAGCTTTCGTGTCCGAATAGAAACCTCCTGAAAGAATAAAGGATCAAAAAAGATCACTAGCGAGGGAAAATAAAAGGTAGATGTGATACATCAGAAAACTTACTGGGATTAAATGCCTCAGCTCTAAAAATATATTGAATTGACGATAGACAATTTAACTTTTATCAAAAAGCTCGCTCGTTTCGTTACTTACTACGTGATGGTTAGTGAAATGAATTAACCGTCAAGCATAGAATTACACGACGCAGTTCTAACCGACCAATAAGGTGGCGTCATTAAAACAGCCACGCAGTTCCAGAACCAAAAATAGATTTCAAATATATTTCATAGGAACAGGGCCATGTATGGGCGATTCGCTCTCTTAGCTTATTATCTCTTGAAATATGAGAAATAAACCAATACAGGAATAAGGTGGATGAATCTGGACCAGTTTTATAAAACACTAGTAATTATACCTGAAAATTGGCTTAAATTTACCGCTCTTGGTTGCTTTCCAAAATCTTTCTGAAATATGGTAATGTTGTGAAAGGGAGAAAACTGGTAAAAAGAGGTAGTGACGGTGTCACGCTTTCTCAAATTAAATGAAATTGGCAATGTTATCAATTGCTGAATAGGTTTAAATAGCGGACGTCTGATGAACTCGCGTATAAAACGTATGTTCTCTAATTGTTTTCCCTTTCCTCACTTTTATCCCTTTCTACAACATTACCATGTTCGGGAAAGATTTCGGTGGCATGGGCAGCCACGCACGGAAAATTATCTTGTGCTGCATGGGAAGTACTTGTTGTTGTTGTTGTAAACTCGAGCCTGAAGTGTTAAGTAAGTACCTATAAGTACACCGGCTATAGGCAAACAACTAATGACGACCCTTAATAAATAATTTCCACTCTTTAATACCATCGCCTGCATAAATACTCCTAACACTTAAAATTAGTTCACAAAACGCATACTAAAGACCTAAACTGACACAACACTACAAATAGCAAATCCCAGAGCAAGAAATTATCTAAATCTATGACATTGCTTCAATTTTGGGCCTGCGTTTGCGTTAAACAACTTTAAAAGTTTTGTTTTCAATAAACATGAAATTCGCGGATTTCATAGTATGCCGATCAATTGCAGCACTGAGAAAAAGTAAGTTAGAGAAAATATATTAACGAGTTGTGGTTTAATTGCTGTTTATCTAATTTATAGAAAGGTAATACGTAGCGTAAAGCATTTTCAAGGAAAATACCGATGCAAGGGCTAAAATTCGATTTGGAGCTAAAACTACCGTGTCGTCACTGTCACGTGATATTTATTCTGATCGCCTAAAAGGTAATATCAATAAAGTTTAGTATATGTGTGTTGAAGCCACAAATGTAATGAAGCCCTTAAATGTAATACAAATTGGTAAAAAATATACTGATGAAATTAAAACCTTTAAATGCTATCAAAACCGTGTTGCTCGAAAGAGCGCCACCCTCAGTAAAAGTCGGACACAAATAAGCGCCACGGTGCTCTTCCGAAAAAATAAAAGATTTCATTTTTTTTTTTCTAAATGGAACCGCCCAGTAATAACAGCCGCACACAAAAGAAGGGAAACAAATAAGGTTCGCGGCGCTGTTTCGTAGAAACTTTATTTTCTACTGCACTCATTTAACCCAATGAACTCTGTTAATTCGAAAGAGTGCCTGGCGCGTATTGCTAAGGTTATTTGAGGGCGGCGCATATATTGTATTTTTCGAAAGAGCGCCGCGGTCCTTTGTGTCCAGACAGAATCGAGTATATATGGTTTTCATAGCATTAAGGTCGTTAAATTACATCAGTGATCAATTCTTATTACATTTGTAGGCAATTAATACATTTTTGGCTTCAACAGTTTTCACATAGCGTCACCAAATTTCAAAAATAAAGAATGATTGATCCCTTGAGTTTTAACTTTCATTAAGTGTTACAGCAGCAAAAAGCTTTATTTACAAATCACCACTTCGAAAGGTACCTTCGTTCTGTCTTAGAGTACATTTGAATTTCTAATTTTGCTATCTGAGCAGTCCTTTTATTAATTAAGAAAAGTGTTATACAAAACTCGGTAACGTGTGTTGCTGTTAATTTTCAGCCGCCATGTTGGTGCCGCTCAGAGGTGTAACAACATGGCGCCTCCATACAAAAGCTTTATCAATTTAGATTAAATCTATCTCCGATATCTCGCATGTGAAAAATTGCACCGGCCTGAGGCTCATGGAGAGCCTTTGTTTCGACAATTCTAGATCCAAAATTCTTTGTCTGTCATTTCCCAGATTCTGGACTTAAACTATTGAACGGTTTTGGTTTTTATTTTCGATGGCGTGACAGTGAAAAACAGCTATACGTATTTCTAGTATATAAGGCGAACATGACTTTCTAAATGTTGTAGCTAAAGCGATTTTTCCTCATCGCTGTCCACTCAATAATCATAGGATTGCTGTCGAATATTTGTTTGACTTGTGTACTTTTCCTCATTACCGGAACTTACACACTATCTGAAATTTCCAGCCTGAAGTAACACCGTTTTACTCCAAAATCAAACAAATATAGGTTTGGACTCAATGAAGATATGTTACCAGTGACCTCGAACAACTTGGTTCCTTTCCGTTTACAGTATTAAATTTGTTACGAAAAATTGTATTGCGTGACTTTTGAACGTGACATTCTAGAAGGTTTGCGAGAGTTCATTGTTTGTTTATTTTAGGATCTTGTGTAAGCGTTTCTGTAGCGGTATATTTTGTAATCTTTCTATAAAATTAGACTATTTAGAAAGTTCTAGAATGTTATTGTGAAAGTATATAAGTAGGCAGGTCCGAGTTAAGTTTTACCTAGTTTTCATAAGCGAAGAGAGTTTGGCGTTAGTCGGGTTTAGTCAAGTGTGACGCAAGCAGTGTTTATTCAAGTTGGCAGAGGCCGTGTAAGCTTATCAAGTTAATTGAAGTTGGCGGAGGCCGTGTAAGTTTAACGAGTTACGTGCTGTTGTGGAGTTTTACTTCGTGGAAACTACGTTCATTTTTGGAATAAATCTTCTTGTTGCTGTTCCGACAACCCTGCGTTCAGTTTGGTTTGCAAGCTACCCGTCCTCTAAAAGATAACCCGCGTAACAAAATTTTACAGGGAAAAAATTATCAACCAGAGTCTTATCACTGTCTTTAGATAGATACTTTGAATTCGTATTCCAGAGATAAGCACACGCCATCTAATACTACATGTAAGTACCTTTAAACCATAATGAGAACAGGGCTGGCTAACAATGTAGACATATTATCCCGACGATATAATTGTGCAGCTTTCATAAACTGCGAATAAATTTACCTGCTGGGCACTCTGTGCAGTTGATGGTTTTAGCAGAAGCATTAACGTACGTTCCAAATTCACATGGAAGTAACTTATAACGTCCACCACTTTCATTGGCAAATCCAGATCGTTTAAAAGCCGCTAGTATTTGTTGTTTCACCCAATAATCTTTTTCAGAAATGACGATATCAGAAATGACGCTATATTCAGAATCATCGCGTCCTAATCCCCTAATGTAAAAAAAAAAAATTATGAAAAGAAAAATTAATCACCAACTAAGAGCTAATGATAGAGAAAAAATAACTGCACATATTCAGATTTCTGATATCTTTGTTGTTGTAATGATGAATTCACTCACAGATGAATTGTGCAGTTACGTTCGTCATCCCTGAATTTCATAATCCCAATTTTTCCTTCATTTAAACTTCTATTGAAAAAAGCGATAGAAAGATGATAGGAGTCATAATCAAATAAGAAATAATATAGCAGATCCTTGTTTCAAGAATAACTTTGCACCCAAACTCATATGACAAAGAGCCCGGCCGCAAAAGACCAGACCATAGACCATACTTACATATCAATCGTAAGGTTGTCAATGCCGTAAAAAGATCGGAGACTGACAGTCTTTGTTTTTGTTCGTATCATATATCTTAAACAAAAAAAAAAGGAAGAAACAGTATATGATTATGGTCCATCACCGAATTTTCAAGGTTTTGATTTTTTAACATCGTATGTGTATCTGTAATGTCTTCTTTTTTTTTCAAGTCAAAATAAAAGAAGAAGAAGAAGAAGAAGAAGAAGAAGAAGAAGAAGAAGAAGAAGAACCGGCAAAAAAAGTGCGACTCAGAGTTTACAAGCTTTGTATTATATTTTCCTACAAGAAGAGTAGAGATATTTTAATTTCGCTTTGTGGTCAAGAGAGTAGTGTTATAGAGCAGTGTCTAGCTACGAAGTGTAAAGTCCATAGGAACTACTTAGTTTTTTCTTAAGTACAGGTTTTACTATAGCCTGGTCTACACCAATGACGGCAATATTAGCAACAGTAATTGGAAAAATTAAAAATAACAAAACAAAACAAAAAAAGAAAGTTTAAAAACAGGAGTATTGACCTACAACTGTATTCTACAAAGTTTTCGTTTTGAGCGATTTCATTGTTATGACCAAACTTTATCTTTGACACCTGCTCGTTCCTGAAATGCTTCCCGCTTTTGTTAATTCACTCTCCGCATTTTTTCCTTAGTCCTGTTCCTTTGATGTAGTTTCCTTATTTGTTGGCTATTTATTGGATTATTTTTTTCCCTGTTTATCATGAACGAAGGGAAGGGATCTCCGCCTCTTCCACCTGACTTTGAACGCACGTAAAAGTGAATAAACTTAGAATCATCCCTGTAGTGTATTAGGACCCAGATTCCCCCTCAGTAGTGCATGGAACGCCCGACTGTAGTTGTTAAGGACCACGAGTCGTGAAGGCGGAATAAAAGTAATCGTTTAAGGTTCAATCCGTTGTAATCTTTCGTTATTTACCGACTAGTTCGGTCACAACAATCCCCACCAATCACGTGATTTGTAGTAGATGTGCGCGTGACCTTTATGATCGATGCGTCAGTAAGACTTATGATATTCAGGACAAAAAAAAGCACGTAAATGCGAAACATAGCAAGAGAATCTATGTTGCACACAAAGAAAGCAAGTATACATCGAAAGTAATGTACATCACTTGAAGAAAGCTTTCGAGTTGCTTGCCAAAATTATGAAGCAAAATTTAAAGTCAAGACAACCGCTTATTCTAGAATTTTTTTTAGAAAGGGTCCTGAAAGGGGGGGGGGGGGGGGGGGGATGTGGGGAGGGTACCCAATCCCAGTTCTCAGCCTGACGTTAGTCCAAATCCCAGTTACCAAATCTGTAATCCCATTTCCAGTTCTCGCTTACTAACTGATGCGCATCATGAAGTAAAAGCGCCGATTGATGCCATTTGGATTATGAACCTTCATTCACCTGGATTGAAGAAAAGTACTCATCCTGCTGGTGAACACTCTTCCTCTTCCAACCCTTGTTGACACCACCATATTAAAACCACCTGTCTTCTGCACAATCCTCATCCGAATCACAGTCTTCACTTTATTTTTCGCTACCGCTGTAATCATTACGTTGAGAACCTCTGCGGGTAGCCTACGCAGCAAGAGTTTCCGCACGAGGTCTTCGAAAAAGTTGGGACGAAAGCATAACAAAGAAGGGGGAGGGGAAAAAGGAAACGCTTTCCCCGAAACTCCACAATTCCGAAAAATATATACACAGCTTCTGATTGGTGCGGTGCTGGTTGTGTTGATTAAAGAATGATTAATGCATCAATTAAACCAGGTATGTTTTGTTCACCTGTGTCGCTGATGAAAGTGTTTGGACTGTTATTTATTTGAATCGTTTTTGTGCCAAAATTTAACAAATCTGAGCTGAAGGGAAGTCTTGCTAGCATCGTTGTTATTTCACCATAATGCGTACAAGCAAGGTAGAACACTTCCAAAATCGGACGCTATTTTGATCTCTGTCACGCACAAACGTGCGTATGTCATTCCCATCGTCCTAGCGTCTTCTCGTTTTTCAATATGGTGACCTCGGAAAACAAAAAGACCCTGGGGACGAGCCACAACAGCTAATTGGGTGGCGGCGAGGCATTGGATGCGAATGCGAAAAAACTGACATGATCCTATGTGTCTACTGAGGTCTACGTGTATATATTATTTCTTTTACTTAAAAAAAGAATAGGCACACTTGAGCAATTGTCTCATATATAACATAATCGAAGATCATTTCCCTTGATTTTAGAAATGGTTTATGCCTTTCCCAGTGCAGTAAATCCCATTTTCCCAGTACATAAAAAGGCGAATCCCAGTTCCCATTTTACACCTTCAGGACCCTCTATAGATAATATCAGAAAATGGGGACTTATTTCAGAAATCAAACATTAAAAAACAGAATCCAGTAGAAGAAGTGGATAGTAAGACATTGTTTTTACTTTAGTGTATCAACTGCTTACATTACAAGGTCCTCTCTTGGAATTGTGAATGCATGTGATCCAATAGCCTCCACGGGATTATCTGAAAGCATTCTGAAAAACAAGAAAGAAACAAGTCGACAAAAAAAATATATTATGTAAAGGAAAGAAACGGGCGAGCAAAAATAACCCTTAACCTAAATAACTACGTTTAGTAAGTAAGTAAAAGCTTTATTAATGCTTTATTTACAAATAAGAAATAATAATAATAATAATAATGTATATGCAATTAAAATATGTAGCATGTATAAATTGTATAATAAAACAATAGGTATATAAAAGGTAGTCTTTAAGAATTGCAAAGGTTACAGCAGCTATTGTTGTTGTTTAAGAGTGACGTTAGGTCTTTTTTCCTAATGTTCTTTTTGAGAGATTCACATCCTATTCACATCCTGTTTCTTAGGTTTACACTTCCACTTGCCTGGCGAGCAAAATTCTCCGCGAATCATTAAATATAACTTGATTCAAATGGGGGGAAATATTCACATCCTGTGCATTTGATCGATATCGGAGAAATTGTACGAGAAAGAAACTTGTTTAATAATGTTTCATTGTTTGCCTTGTAAAAAAAACCACATCCCCTTGTAATTGACAATGGACAAGAGCCGTCAGGGTGTCAGAAGGGAAACTATAACTTATTTTGAAAGGAAGGGTGATTCATTACAACAATGTAAACAGACTTTCGACAGTTTTCCATAAGTTTGAAGTTACAACCAAAAAACTCCAATTTTTAGGGCGAATAAATGTTCACTATTCAGCCACCATCTCCGCAGTAGTGCTACTTTGAGTATCTTTTTTCATGTACTGACTACACAGAAAGTTGTATTTCACCATATGCAATATTCTCAGGCTTAGCGTTATTCGTTCCTAACTTATTACATGAAGATGATAATTAAGTGGGGCCATAATTACATATGCTTTGAAAAAACATATCATTTACACTACCTAATCGCTGTCAACACGCGAAATATTTCAGAACCTTATCCTGTTATTACCGGTAGCATCACACATTGGATGAATAGTCCAGTTTCAAATTCGTCACGGCCCCTGATCTAATAGAAGCACAGAACTCTAACTCCCCAATCGTTTAATCTACGAAGGATATATCTCATCGCGGCAGATGTAAGAAGAAGACTCTTCACAAATACCGGTGAGAAGGTGCCTGAATTTGCGCTTAAAACAATAGACACAGTTGTACACAGGTCTTCTTCTGACTTATTATCATAATTATTTGTTATTATTATTATTATTATTATTATTATTATCATTATTATTTTATTAGTGCAATAATTACTATTATCATTACTATTATTATTATTATTATTATTATTATTATCAGCGGCACTCTCGCGCTTGAAGTGCACAAAGCGGAGCACCATCGGTAAGATAATTTTATTATCTATGCATCCAAGAAATTTTATTTCTGAGAAAATCGTCCGTACGTACGTCCACTCCTTCATGTAAGAAAGGGGTAAAATTTCGCATGTCAAGTACTCGCGCGTTTCTGTGGTAAATTGCATGGCCACCCTGACTTTTAGGAAGAGAAGAAAAAAAACAACAACGAAGCCGAGTCCGCCCTGAGTCTTTCTTTCGAATAAATTTTTATGTCTACCTTGATGTTGATAACAGAGCAAGAGCTAGAACGAGAGAAAAACAAAGGAAGCCAATTTCGTTAGAAGAAAAACATGAAAATTTTATTGAGAAAATGAGAAATGCTAGCGGCCAACAAGGTGAAAATGAGCAGCAGTGAAAAAAAAAAAAGCAAAAAGGAACACACGCGACATTTCCTCCATAAAACGTGTAATTAGAAAGTTTCTGGAAGCTTCACGTTGTAGTCATGCAAAAACAATGGCAAAGAAATGTACAAAAAAATGTGCTTCAAGTGCAGAGTACGAATAACTCGTAGTTTATACACGTATAACTCGAACTTAGATAGATCCGACGAAATCCCCCTCTAACTCAAACTATGTCCCATTTCCCTTCGATATGACCCCACCTTTCAGTCATTTTACTCAGTTACCTCGAACTCGTAAACATCGAAACCCGTACCCGCAACTTTCGACTCTGTTTTTCTTCCAACATGTTTAAATGCTCAAAATTGGTGTAAAAATCGAAGGTTTATAAAATAGGTAAACCTTGGCTTGCTGTTTTTTTGGAGCATCGAGAGACAATCCTAAATATTTCACATTTGCCCTTAAAGCTTCCTTTCTCAGCCAGTTATTTATTTTTCGGACCACCTCTGATAGTCTATAAGCCACAGGCATTATCTTCCGATATAAAAGCCAGTGGGAGGAGTTTATTAACTGGTTATCATTGGGACACCTAAAGTGTGTGCATTTCCGAAATTGACTTCGGTAATTCCTATACAGACTGTGCACCCTAGCCTTTTAGGAGGAGCCACCCACAATGTGAGCAACGTACCTAAACGGACATGTTAGTAAGGGAAAAGAAACTAAAACAAGTAAATGTAACACGTGAAATAACGAGCTAAACGCACTTTTCAATCTAACAAATAAAAAAGCCTCGACTGTGCTCTGTTGTGTTGTAAAGCACGCAGGGAGCGGCTAGAGCACGAAAGAGGTGTAGGTGGAAACACGAGAGGTAGTCGAGATCGCCCCTACTTCTTGATTAAAAGAACCGAGCACAGTCAAGGTTTCTTTATTTTTTTATGATAACGCATTACTTTCGGCTGGATAGGAATATTCTAGCGCTGCCAGTTCGCTTTGGGGCCTGGGCCTAGGAAACCCGTCCCTTGAAGCAAGGCGCGAATATGCTTCGTCTGTCAAAGTAACAAAGCCTCTTGTTGAACAAATTGTATCTCAGTCACATCAGTTACCTGAAGCTTCCCTCACAAAACTAGCACAACAGGAACTAATAAGTGAAAGATCAAAGGATCTCGAACACAGGGCAGAGCGTGTTAAGGAGATGGCACCAAGAAAGACTCAGCGAGCATTAGATCTGGCGACAAGAACGGGATCATCAGCATGGCTTACAGTGCTTCCCTTCCAGGATTTGGGCTTTAACCTGAATAAGGGGGAATTCCGTGATGCTGAAGATATCCCCTCCACATGTGCTTGTGGGGAAGCCTTTACGGTTGATCACTCTATGATTTGCAAACTAGGAGGTTTTATTACTCAACGCCACAAGGAGCTAAGAGATCTCGAAGCTGAATTTCTGAGTATGGTGTGTAGCGATGTGGAGATCGAGCCGGTACTTGAAGACATCTCCGGCGAACATTTAAACAGAGGATCTAACAAAGCTCAGGATGCGAGGTCAGATATCCACGCGCGTGGTTTCTGGGAGCGACATCGATCAGCATTCTTCGATGTGTGGGTCTGTCACCCTAATGCTGTATCGTGTAGGGACCTAGAGCCACAACTAATTTATCGTATCCATGAGAACGAGAAAAAGCGTCTCTACTCAAAGAGAGTCCTGCACATCGAGCATGGAACATTTACATTTTTGGTCTTCACCACAACTGGCGGAATGGGAAAGGAGTGCTTGATGTATCATAGCCGTTTAGCGCAGCTGATTGCCATCAAAAAAGGGGAGCAGTATGCCAAAACCATCTCATGGATCAGAACCAGAACCTCATTCGCACTCTTGAGATCTGCGTTGGTTTGTCTTAGAGGCTCTAGGACAAGAAGAGTGCCATGTGACATTAAGAATGTTGATATTGACGTCGAAGTTGTTGAAGGAGCCATTCAATCGCACTATTGATGTGTTTCCTTACTTTTAAATGGCAAATATTCGTCATTAACACATTGTGAACGCTGTTTAATTTTCCTCTTGTTTCAGTGATTTGTTTTGAGTGATTATCTTAGTAAGAATGCAATTGACCTTGAAAATAGTTTTTCTTTTTTTATTCGAAATGAATTGTTTTAATTGAATGAAATGTTCTCAATTTGAATAATTTTTGTTTAATGAAATGAATTTTTTCTAATCAAAACGAAGTGGGTTTTTTTAAACGAAAGGAATTGTAAATAGTGTTTTGACGAAATAGTTTTTTTCAAGTGAATTAATTGTAAATAGGATTTAAATAGTTAGCATTGTTATCAAAAAAATATGTTCGAGTTCATTATTACTTTCTAATTTCCGAAACCGTGAAACTTTATTTTTAAAGCGAACAAGTGTTCACTCTTATAAAACGCTCTTAAGCTAGTCAATCACAATCCTTTTCAGAATGGGCCAAATGGTCTAACTGGGTGGATAACACAAAAGCTGTCGAAGCTGTCAAGGCATCAAAGCTATCACAAAGTGAAACAAGCGAAATATTCTGTCAAATTGAATGCGGAAAAATTCTACTATTTTACGCCCAAAGTCATTTTCAAGGTAAAAAGTGCTTTTTAAATCCGGCCGAATTGCGACTCATGAAAACATGGACGTCATTAACATGACAATTTGAGAACAAACTGCTTTGGCTTCGTCTCGAAAAGTGCCCAAAAACTGAAAATGAAAGTAAAAATTCTTTACAATTTGCCGACGTCTTCGCAAAAGTGATGCTGCAGTCTCGCGATCGTGTTTTGAGCTAATGTTATGAATAAACAATTTCAAAACAATAGACAGAGAAGTTATTTCATGAAAATATTTATTCAAAAACTAAGAAGTTAATCCTTAAAAGCAATAAAATCGAATGAGCACATGGCAAAATTCAACAGAAAGTCTATCTCAAATCGGGATGCATTTTGTAATTCTTTTTCTTTTTCGTGGATGACAAAATTTATAGAACGTTTGTGAAACATATATACCTACATATACAATTTGTAAAACGTAATTTTCTTGACCATAGAGTGAAAAAACCTTCGCTGCGCCGTGAAGTAAACATCGTTGAATTTCTCGAAGGACGATTTCGTAACCAACAGCTTTGAATTCCTTAGTCCACATAAAGAAAACTGAGCATTCAACTGAACTTTCCCTTTCCATTTGTGTCTTTTAACGATGAAGTTCAGGCGCGGATCTAGGATAAATACTGACCGACTTCCTAAAGGAGCACCGAAGGTGCAAGCCTCTAGGGGGTCCGGGAGCATGCTACCCCAGGACATTTTTTGGATTTTAACTCCTTAAAGTCCCCTTTCCTGGGTTTCTGAGTCATTCAGACAGGATATTTTAGAAAGTGTTATTAATTGCGGGCGACAAGAGGAGCCCGCGATCGTAATCTCCAGGTTTTTATTACGAATACGTCGCAGCCAGCAATTTGTTTGAACCTCCACTAAGAGTGTAACGCAATTTGATCACGCGCGTGTGAACCTTCTATCGGCTGTTAATCTGATCACGCGTGGTTTGACTTTCTGCCACGTGAAACTTACCGGCGCAAAGCACAGCGATGGAGCGAAAGCGTTTTGACCTTCGATCGTTGTCACCCGCACTCCGTAACCTATGGTTATTACTAGTTTTTTTATATGCATTTTTAATATATATTTTTATGTTTTTTTTTTCTGAAAAACATATATGCTGACCGATTTCCGTAAAACTGTGGAAACCGGTGTGGATCGGCGCCTGAAGTTTTAAAATGTGAAACTTTGGTCTTGAAAACCACCGTATGGTGTGATTCACAGATTGCTCGATACTCTCACAAAATGCTTTTGTTTGTTTTTAAACAGGAAAAATTCGAAAAACGCTCTGCCTAAGAAATTACAAGGAAATGATGAACTTGTAATTCAAACACTCAACAGCGCTATAAATTCAATTTCAAACTAAGGGCGCTCCTAACTTGTCGACTGGAGGGGTCTGAAAATCAAGAGGCCCTTTGTCGAAATTTTTCGCTAAAAACCTTGCATACTACATACGAGAAGGCTGATCTGGCTGGGCAGTGCAGAATCCTTTAAGTGAGTAGACTGCTATGGGCGGGCAGTTTTGACCAACAGCAATAAAACGTGGTAAGTTTAACCTTAATGAACTTTATTCTAACAAAAGATGCTTTTTAGTTCTATTTGTCAGTCAGCTCTGCTAACTTTCTACCGATAGCACGTAACTTTTCTTGAATGCGCCTTTTTCAAAAAGTTTGATCTAAAGATGTTGCCATGTTTGAGTTTGCCGTTTATTCGCGAATATACATCACCGCGGGATTTGTGTTATCAAATGATGTTTGACAAAATAAGAGGATTGCAGTTATTAGTAAGGAAAAATGAAGGCCTGGAGGCAAAACAAACCGTGCCTAGTAGTAATGGTTATTGTCAGATGTGACGTTAAAGTAAAAGGTGGATTACACGCTACGATTTGTCGACGCGACAGACACTTAACCGGTAAATCGTATATAATTTGTAAATTAGCTCTGATGAGAAGCGTCGTGTATTGAAAATGACTTTAATAACATAAAATGAAATTTAGGGGCTGACCAATAGTAAATTAGAAAAGTTAGTTCCATCAAGAATGTTTTTCCAAGCCTACCACAGTGATCCGTGAGTATAATTTGGTGGATTTCTTTGCAGTAATAAATTGTCTAAAGTAAATAATTATCAATGTATTAACAGGTGCGTCGCCTTTATCTCAGGCTAAATCTATATGTTATATGATTCAGTACGCTTTTTTTATTTTTGTCCTAAGTTCCCGCGCTAGCGCTATGTCAAGAATTTTTGTATTGGATCTGGGAGGGGGCAGTTTGGTGACTAATACCGGTGGCGGATCCAGTGGAGGGGCTCGGGGAGCCCGGCCCCCACCCCCTTATTTTTAGACCAAAATGAGGCCTAAAGGCCAAAACAAATTGACAGGACCCCCTCTTATCTCAGGGTCTGGATGACAGACCCCCCCCCCCCCCCCCCCCCCTTATCTGAAGGTCTGGATCCGCCACTGAATACTTAGTAAGAAACGAAGTGTCCTCATGTCTTTTTCAGCTGTCTTTGTGTAAATGTCGTAGTAAATAAATAAAATATTCGCCTATATAGTTGTCGCGCAATTCTTGATATCAGTCGAACGATTTATGCAATGCTCACGTGAAAAAGAATCTTATTCTAAAATGTGGCAAACTTATTTATTCCTTTTATGTTCACGATAAGGGCCTCAATGTTTCCTTGTAGGTTAAAATTAGTAGGAATGTTGCTGATACAATCAAAGCAGACAAGGCTAATTAACCTAGTGATGCACGACACTTTTTACGGCTTTGAGTGATTTTCTAACAATCCGTAGGATTTCGTGACTCCGTATTTAGGGTTACATGTACCACGAAACGTAGTGCTGTTCTCGAACACAGACGGTTCGAATTTTCTGGAAACACCATTCTGTCGGAGTCAGTTTGCTTCGTTGAGCTATAATAACTGCCCAAGTACGGTTTGTATTCGATTTTGGGAAAGTTTATAACCATTTTTCATCTTTAGTGGCTGCCTGATAGGCAACCTTAAGCGTGACAGTAGCTAAGAGTCCACTTTCTCAAAGAAGCGAGTAAGGAGATATACTTCGTTTGCGAATTTGGCTTTTGCTCTTGAATCTGGAAAAATGACAGGGGCACCCAACGACAATTTTCGGAAGAATATCTGTTCGGAAGACGATTTGAGATCTAGAATTTTCGGAACATTTGTTATAAAATGTCTTGCTTGCCTGCCTCTCCTAGGATTTTCGAACATCTAAAAAATGGTATAATTGCCTATTTTTAACGGATTGTTACCCTAAAAAGGTCACCTAGAATTTTCGGGAGCCTTTTCTCTGGCTGAAATTTTCGAAAAGGTAAGTTTTGATCCCTATAATCTTCGGATCACTAGACTTTCAGCTAGGAAATCCGAACAGATGAAAAATTTTTAGGGAATAAAAACATGCCTATATCTACCGTTTAAATACTAAAATACGTTCAACACTGCTATGTTTAAGTGGTTTTGAACTATATTCTCGTTGGGTGCCCCTGAAATGACCACTGAAAATCACACAAATTCGAACTTTACATGGCAGGTCAGAGTGGCTGTACATACAGCATGCAATGCAGATGTGATTTTGAAAATCGAGTGAAGGCCAGGATGCACTATAACAAAAGGCTGCTGCAGCTCGGCCCGGGAAACAAATAAGAACAAAAAAGTAACTTTTAAGCTACAACAAGGACTGAATTTTACTGTGGATGTCGAATTTGGGTTTGCAACGATGATTTCTGTAAAACAACCTGAAGTCGAAAAAAACGCGTATTGTGTCGTTTTTTATGATGTTAAAAACGGTCATTTTTTTCTTGTACAAATTGAAAAGGTGATAGTTTGCAAGAAAGCTGACTTTTTTGTGTTTCTTGGATATCCCAGTTTGAAGGACATTCTACTCAATGCTCACAACTGACAGTTAAGGTAATGTTCAAGAGATTGAGGAAGTTGCAATTTGTTTCAAAGCAGTGTATTTAGTCTCGTACGGAAGGTTTTGGTCAAATGGCCGTCACTGGGTTAACATGAGTATAAAAGAAAAGTGATATAGCCACCACTTTGGAATAAGGTGTATCAATTCATGCTGAGATATTTGTAATGGCTTAAAGTTTATTGGTCTAAAGCACGTTTAACGACTGTCTTAATTATAAGTATATAAACGGAAGATTTGCTTTTATGCCCTTGGATATCTCTATATAAGTAGTTCTTACCTTAACCGATAGCAGCACTCTAAAAACTCACCTAATTAACTATTTTTTTTTAGTTACTAACAATGGTCAGTTAATACATACATAAATTTAAGTTTGTTTTGATTCTTGAATATTTCATCAGGGATTCTCGTTAAGTTGTTTTTTTGAAGCAAACTAAAAAAGAAGGAAAAGTTAGTTTTTACTTGATTAATGACAAGTTAAGTAATGAGTAAATTAAAAACAGATATGCACACTAGAAAGGCACCAACAAGACGACTGATGCTCAGGATCTAATTCTTACATACATTGTTTTAAGACTTTTCATATTCTCGAAGGCCATTTCAGGGATTTCCTTGATTCGGTTTTCGCCAAGAAATCTGAAACAAAAATATAATAGAACTTACACGTGTGTCATTTCTTCAATATTTTATCAAATTCAACTTGATTTAATGGCTTAAAGGGACTGTGTCACGATAGTGTGCATGTGTGAGCTGTGACAGTAGCTGATTGTTTTTAAACCAATCGGAAGCGAGTATAAGATACACGCAAGGAAAATTGGTTGTTCGCGAGGCGGGAGACTTCCGGACGTTTTTGTTGCATTTTATATATCACCATAAATCATATATTCTCTGGTATTCCTCAGATATAAGAATAAGATTAACAACCCTGTCCTGCTTTGAAACAAACATTTACCTACGTGTATTTTGACGTACCCACGCTTGCAAACAATTCTCTGATTCGCGAACAAAAATAATTTGTAAACAAACTTTGCTGATCGCTCTGTTTGCCCTTTATAAACTTCGAAATACCTGCAAATAGCGCCTGACCCACCAGTGACCAAAATACCCAGTATCGAATTAAGCAAAACATTTTGCTTAAAATGCTAGCTAAATGCGCACTTTAATAAATAAGACATGCGTTCGGCTAGCGCGATGAACACTCTACATGAACCGCACTGTAACTCAGACGTTACGGAGTTCAACACATCAAGAGACAAGATAATAGACGGAACATTCCGGCAACAATTTATTTTTATAAGATCAAATTTTCAACATTTACACTCATACAGCAAAGATACATGGACCATTCCGAGTGAACCACATCGGTAAAGATCGCACGTCCTGTTGTCAGTACGTTCTGGTATACATCTACGGATCGGAGTCATTTAATCGAATGTCTCGACCAGCCTGTTAAAACGTTTCAAGTTCGATGGATTCTTTCCTCCAACCTCTCACGACTTCCTTCACAATAAAAGATTGCTGGTTTTCTCCTTCTGATCCCAGGCACTCGAGAGAGTAAATTGTTCCAGACAATCGGAGGTCACGTCGCAGGTCAGCTTCACTCGCCGCTGCGTCCCCTTTGTAGTCCACGGCTGTATGGAGGAAACCCTTCTCAACTTTCTTTACAGATTTAACGTTTAAATCCTAACCGAAAAAGGTAGATCGTTGACTGGAGAACTTAGTAGACAGAAATGAAAGAGCGTACATTAACAAAGCACGCAAATCAAATAGTCAAGCTGATTGGAAGAAGTTTAAAGATCTAGGCAAAGTAACTAAGAAAAGTTTGACTCTCGTACATGATAAGTACTTGTTGGACCTCCTAAAGAACGATGACACGAACCTTGAAACTCGTAAACCTACGATGACCAAGCGATTTTGGACCTACATAAGATCAAAAAGGCAAGACAATGTTGGTGTCGCTCCCTTGGAGGTCAACAATGATGCCGTATCCGACAGTCGAGAGAAAGCCAATTTACTAAGTAATTATTTCAAGTCTGTCTTCACCAAAGAAGACCCGCAAAACATGACCCCTGAAGCTACCAGCCCCTATTCTGACATATCACCGATCCACTTTAGCACGGCGCAGGGATAACGAAACTTCTCCAGACGGTGGACTGAAAAAAAACTAATGGACCTCATGGAATCCCTTGCTACATATTACAGGATGCTGCTGCTGAATTAGCTCCTTTTCTACAGTTTCTGTTCACGCAGTCGCTCCTTACAGGCTCGGTTCCTCAGGCCTAGCTCAAAGCGACTGTTGTACCCGTACACAAGAAAGTTAACAGAAGTCAAGTGGACAATTATCGACCGATCTCTCTTACGTCGGTGCCCTGTAAAATTATGGAACACATTATCTTTCACGAAATGATGTCCCACCTTGATTCAAATCAAGTGCTAGTTAACTATCAACATGGCTTTCGAAAAAAATTGTCATGTGAAACTCAGTTAATTTGTACAGTAGAAGAAATAGCTCGCTCCCTTGACAAAAGTGAGGACACCGACTTAATAATCATGGACTTTACGAAAGCTTTCGATTCGGTTCCGCACTAGCACCTCCTAATGAAACTGCGCTAATATGGCATACTTGGTATTCTTAACACCTGGCTAACACAATGGCTTACGTGTCGAAGCCAGACAGTTTTCGATGATGGGTAAGACCGCAGATCGTTTCAAAAAAGCTCTTATTTGAGTATTTTGGTCAACGACAAATTTTAATATTGCACAATGACTGATGCTGTGGAATTTTTTATCAATTTTTTCTTTCGTAGAAAATTTTTTAACGTCAATACTTTTACTTTTGTTTCATTTTATTTAGGCGTCTTGCATGATGGTAACTCCGTTGCAGGACTACAAATTTTTGAATAAAGATAGAGGTTGAAAGCCAAATGACCACATTAAACGCCGCATTTGATCCGTTTATAGGAACACTGACAACAAATTATATGCATTCGTGCACTTCTCCTCAATGACTTCAAATTTTTTCGACAATGCTTGCACAAAAATACAAAATATGGCGTTTAAAACTTCCAAAATGGACAAAATATCTCTCGAATACTGATAGAATAGCTTTGTCGGGCGTCTCAGGGTCGATGGAAGAGGATTTTTTCACCAAAAGCCAATCTTGAAAAAAAGGTTCGCCAGACAAGAGATCAAGATGCCGCACATGCGCAGAAGCGTGTCACAGTCCCTTTAAGTACGACTGCACATCAAAAGACCAGCCGCATCAAATCTTTCATCACCTAAAGCACATTTTGAAAGTTTTCTTCTTCAAGATGTATGTCCAGAAATGCATTGTGATGAGATTCCTGCATCTTAAGGTGGCTGTGCACAGTTTGAAATTAGGTTGCGGATCCTTATTCATTGGGACGTTATTTAAGACTTGCTGCAGGTATAAAGCTCAAATCTGGCACAGAAAAAATATGTTTATAAGCCATGACATTTTTAAGGTTTAAAGTGAGATGTCTTTCGACGGATGATAGGAGAAGGGCTTAAAATTTTAAATTTATTAGGTTAACGCAAAATCCAGTCAGTAGATTTCCTAATGAATTTGCACACAGCTTACAATTACTAAGCCTCATCTTTTAAAAGGGCTTAACCAAATTGTAACAAACAGTTTTTGATTTTTTTAGGAAAATAAATTTCACGAGAAACTTGATTGTGTCACAAAACTACTTTGTTCAAAATTTATTTTGAGATTTCCATTGCCTGAAGGGCGACATGAACAAGATATTTGGCAATTGTCGTCAACTTTTAATGAGTAGATTTTGAGATACTGCTGTTTGTTTAAATTTCCTATGAAAATCAACAGAACATGCGCTATCACATTTATCACATTTCTTGCGCAAAGTGCACATGCTCAACATTTGTGCGCGCGCTAAGATAACGTGGTATGCCAAGGCACAAAACAGAATAAATCTCTACAGACAACTGCTGGCCATTTTCTCAGACTGCCCTCACACGTTTTTATTTAAAAGAGCTTATTGCCTGCAAAAATTCTCGTCATGATAAGCAAGTTAATATGAACGGCAAAGGGATAAAACAATTCTGGAGAAACTGAGTTCAGCCACCTTAAGACAGTCATCATGAAGTCTCCCTCAACCCCGATCCACCTAAAGTCCTACCTAAACGCAAGAAATTCGGTCAAACAAGAAGTCCTATGGAAATTAATGATACTTTATTTATTCTGAGGTACGTTGTGTTCATTTCGGGGCATGAGTAGGAATCAAAGGACGCTCTTAAAATAGTTTAAGCTTCAGAGCACCGTGCTCACGTATCCGTATAGCGTCCGCTCGGATGGCTTTTTAATTTTTCTTGCTCGTCCACACGTATTTGTTTGTTTGATGGTTTTTTAATGGATTTTTTTTTTTAACTGACTGGCCTTGAATGATCCTTAATTCTCCCTCTCTTTTTGGAAATGAGATGTTTGTTTACAGTATTAGAAAAGTGTTGCGTCTTCGTTTCCGTCCACGCGACAACAAAAAAACCTGCGTTCCAAAAATTTCCACGTATAGAAAGCACGCTTTCAAAATGTTTCGTTTTGGTGATCGTTCTCATCGAAACGTGTAGACGGAAGGCCAGCTAAGATTTGAATTGGAATATCGTTCGTAGTTATTTTCATTGCATCACAACTCACTTCCGTGGAGGTGACAATAACAGTATCAGTAGTTTATTTATCCAATTAGGGAAACATAAACGTGCAAAAAACTAGCGAGAGAATGTTCCGAACTTTCAGCGACCCAATGACGCCATTCGATCTTTTTACTGGGCCAGATGTCCCGGAAGCTTAACGACCGAAAGACGTTATCCCAGATGCTGGTGGAGGCCCCTACTCTAGTAAGGTAAAGCTCAGCAGGGGTATCAACTGCCCAACAGGAAGAGAGCCGAAATATGTTCTTCTGCTTGTTATCTCACCAAGTCTGTTGATATCCATGCTATAAGCATGGCGTGTGCTGGCTTTGCGGATGCGTGTTTGAATCACGGCATCGGAATGTCTCGTAAAGATCTAAAGTTCATGTACACTGTAGAAGGCTCGTTTTACACAGTGTGAGCAAGGCCATTATCAAGTTCATTTGCCCTTCCGTAATCAAAGTTTGGCGTTGACTGCTAAAAGATGCCAAGCGGAGCGCAGAGCTGTCTCCCTGAAACTAAATTTCCCAAGGACTCCAGATTACAAGAAGACTATGTTACATCTCTCGAAAACGTAATCCAAGAAGGTTTCGCTGGAAAGGTTCCCTCTGAAGATTTATTTAGAGCAGACGACGAGATCTAGAAGAGTCTACATCACTGGGTGTATCACAGCAAGAAAACTGAGAAGATAAAGGTCCTTTTTTATTGTTTCGCCCAGTTCCAAGGGATGTCTTTGAACAGCGAATAACTCCAGAGCACTAGTTTGACCAACGTACAGTTTGGTTGGAATAGTGTTTCTTTTTTGACGTGACCCAGTGACTGTAATGGTAGGTGTGCAGTCTATATTTCACCAGGTTCGTGTTCCTGTGGAGGATCGTGGCTTTATGCGGTTTCTCCGGTGCCGCCAGGTTTTGATCTCGATAAGGGTTTGGAAGAGTACCGAATAACTATACCTCTTTTTGGTGCAGTTTCGTCTCCACGTTGTGTCAATCTTTCCATGCGTGGAAATGCTGAAGATCACCAGCACGAGTTTTCGCCTGAAGTCTGTTCTACTGCTCTGAAGAATATCTTTGTACACGACAGCTTGAAATCCCTGCCTTTCAGTAATGAATCAATTAAGTACGATTGTGATCTTCGTAACTTAATGAGTACAGCAGACGTTAACTTGACGAGATGGGTCAGCAACGATCGCCTGACTTTAGACTCCACACCCGAAAGGAACTAGAAAAGAGGATTTATGTGTATCATGGTTCAAAGTGACTGACAAGTTTGGTTTTAAGGTATTTGTTAAAGATGGGCCATGTACTAGGTATGGCATACTTTCGATAATCATTCCTTATATGATCCTCCGGGTATGACAGCTCCTTTTATTCTTCCATAAGAACCTAACCTACAGGACTTGTGCAGAAAAGGCTTATGATTGGAGGATGAAATCTCAGATTTCCACCTGACCCGCTGGAGAGCGTGGTAAAATGTTTTTCTTCAGATAACGCTTCATATCAGATCCATCATTTCTGTGACTCCTCTCAGGAAGCTTATGGACCTTTGCTTGGATGGGTTGACTTTTTATTTTTTATTGGCAAGTCCTGCCTGGCTCCTTTCTTTAAAGAAAAAACCATCCCTAGATTAGAGTTAACGGCTGATACTGTGTCAGTTCGACTAAACAAGATCTTGACAAAGGAGTTAGAGTTACCGTTCAATGGATTCACCTTTTGGACGGACAGTATGACAGTGATACGCTACATTGCGAATGAGTTGAAGCGTTTCCACACCTATGTTGCCAACCGTATTGCCGTAAGAGAAGATTCTAACCTACCTCATTGGAAGTACATAATAACAGCAAGTCCAGTCCCCATTGATGAAGCTTCACCAGGAGTTACAGCAAACATGTTCATCCGCAATGGCCGTTGAGGAGAGGAGCCGAATTTCCTATCATCACTTGAGCCTGAGTTGGAGGACTGTACCCAAGAATACGCAATTCGACAAAATTTATCTCTACCGCTAGGGCTGTTGACAAAAAAGCAACACTTATTCCAGGAGAAGATGGCGACAAGTTCAGTATTTGACAAATGTTTTCTGGGGTCGCTGAAAATAAGTATACCTTCCTTTGCTGCAGGAGCGCCAGAAATGGTTCCGCCCAAGGAGAAAACTCACTATTGGAGACACGGTTATTGTCGCTGATGAATCAACGCCCAGGAGTATATGGCGATTGGTCTAATCACGGACTTCTTTTTCTAGGTAAGAATGTTTTTTTACGCCACTTTAAGGTCAAAATAAAGACCATTACTTTAGAGCAACCTATCACCAAGTTGTGATTGTTGGAATGAGTTGGACATTGAAAGTGATTCGCTTACTCTTCGGAACTGTTCAAGAGACTTTGCTTGACTTTCATTGAGCTTTCGTGATGTTCTATCAAACTGGACATTCGAGCCTGTTTGAGGCACTTAGGCTTTTGTGACATTTATTGCTTAAGCAATTTATTGTTTGAGTAGTTTATTATTTAATGTAGTTAGTTTTCATGTTTAAGTTCCTGGTTCATTTTTATAGATTAGATAGGATAGACTTGTCTTTAGGGGCCGGAATGTACGCGTCATGAATGGTTCTCGTTTCTTTATTAGCTTTTGTGTGTTGGACGCGATTTTAGTTTTGTAGTGCTGTTTAGTTTACTGGTCGTTCATTCTTCGTGTA
>NC_133201.1:25086297-25093797 GCF_958299795.1 Porites lutea | reverse complement strand
GTCTAAAAATCTCTTATCACAATATAATTTCCGCTTAATGAGGTTTGTCCATAGAATTTCCTGGCCGAGGTACATTACCTATTCTTGCTTCCGGCTGGCGCGGGGGCTGGCGGCAGTTTCTGTCATACGAAGTCCTGGTTGTTTGACGAAAACGTGGTATCATATTCTTAATTTATTGATTGTTGAGGGCACCGTAATATGAATCTCAAGTCACTTTTCTCGCTTTGTAACGCAACTCCTCAACGCGCTGTCAACGCCAGAAGGCAGAGAAAGCGATTTATACATATTTTTTGGCGAGAAATGGGGAAGAAGAAAAAGGACAAAAAGAAATCCTGTGACAGAGAAAGGTACGTAAGTACTTCCTTGACTGATTTACTCCTAGCAAGGGTCCAAGCATAGAGTTTTTCGGCCCATCAAACCGCCAGGACAATAGACAAACCGATTCATTGAAAGCGGAATTTGCTGTATAGGTCCCGATTGCCTCATCGCCTCAAGCAAGTCCTAAGGCGACTATAAATCGAGGTTCGTATTTTTTGACGTGTAACTTAACTCTTAAAAGTACTTAAATAATTAGAATGGACGTCAAAAGTAGAATACAAAAGTACAATGAATTCGCGCGCTTTGGTGCAAAATAAATGCTTTCTTGCAATTTAATAAATCTGCTCTAATTGCATGGAGTTTTAGGGTTATCTCGAACTCTGATGAGAAACCGAGATCGGTTCACCTACCAGTACTAGTATTGGGTCGGAAAAGTAAAGGACACATTCCATTACTGTATAACTGATAAACGCTTGTATGATAAATAGTCTGAAATTACAGTGTAGAATTAGTGAAAATAAGTGGGACACCAACGACTTACCTCGGTGAAATAAAAGTAACAAAACCGTTATAGTTTATTTTCTTTAGTTTTTTTTGTATAAAATAAACGGTTGAATTGGTGAAAGGAATGTTGCATACTAGGTAAAAGCAGCAGAGTATGCAGGAATTTAATATATTATAGCACTCAGCATCCCACTATTTGATTTTTGAGCCGGGGATGGGTTATTTTTTCATGCAAGACTTTTCCAGACCTCATTCGCGCGTGCAGTGGCTATTTTGTTTTGCACAAAATTTACAGACTTTAGTGACAATATTGATCTACAATAATTTTTTCGGCCCTTTGGGCTATACGGCCTCGGCTTATGTAATGGTTGGCCCCGAAAGGTATCACCACCTTAGATTTGGAGCCTGAATTTTTTAGTGGAGTGAGAACACCCGCTCCGAACGAATACGCATCGCGGCGGCCCAGCTGCCTTTTAGAATCAATAGAAAGGCCTTCACCAATCCTCGTTTATCTTCTATACCGGTCCTTAAAGCCATTACACACAGAGAAAGCTGGGTCCGAAGGCACCGGAATGGCTTGGAAAGTCGCACGGCAAGATTACACCTTAAGGATGATAGTGACGAGGAAACGAGCGCGGAGGGAAAGGAGCGTCAAAGGAAGGCATTGCAAAGCTTTGCGAAAGAATTCGGACGGGGTGTACGACAGCAACGAACGAGAGGGAAGACCAATTAAAGAAAGACCTGGTACACTTCCACTTGCTCTGAGAATGTTCAGAAGGAATGCGTCGGCATATGGAGAAGTCGATCTGCTGAAAGAGGTTCAAGGGAGTGAAAGACAACCTACAGTTCAAGACGCAGCCAAAGAATATGGGATTATCTATTCAAAAATTAAAGTTAATGTTTTACTCATCAGTTAATGTTTTACTCATCAGCCCATTTGAGCATGCTCTATATTCTACATTTGGAGATAAACAAAGTTGCGTAAGTTAAAATTTTGTGTAAACACATGGATGGGATCAATTCTTTTATCAGGGCTCAGGGATCAAAATTTTGGGGAAAATGGGGTTCAGGGATCAAAATAACCGAAAGAAAATAGGGATCAGTGGGCCCCGGATATACCATGTTACGACCTTGAAAGAAGCTTCCCATCAAGCGAAAAATGCAACTTCTGATTGCCATTCATTATAGCCGGGACGTCAACGTTCTCGTTGCTTAAGCTCGCTATAGTTACCGTATACATGCTACTGTGTCTATATTTTTCGTAGTACTCGCCTAGTGTTTAGTTCATGACCCGTAAACAACTAAAAAATATACTTACAAACTTTCCATCTTAGGGAGATTTGACAATAAGCCAGATGGAAGCTTTTCAATTCTGTTATTCGACAAAAACCTGCAAAAATAAGTCATCCTTAACATACTGTAGACAAGAATGATTTAACTCGAATATGTTGTGTCGATAATAATAAAAATGATAAAGGCTGAAAAGAATGCTAGTAATTGAGGCAGCCACTCTTTCTTACAGAGCCTGAGTTACCGCAGAGTCCCAAAAAATCTCAGTAAATCATTGAACTCTAAAGTCTCCATTAAAACGAAACCTTTCTGTTGTCCAAAAAGGTGGTAAGCGAGTTTTGTTGTTTTATTCCTTTGAAAACAACCACTTTTTGCTTTTCTTATAGTCCGCGAACTATAGCCCCAAAAGTTCTTCTACGAAAAGTCGCATGGCTAACATTGCTTTTATAAGCAGCCTGTCTCTTCTTGGCGGGAAATCGGATGATCAAATAGCCTTTAAAAAGACATTTATTGTTGAATAATTAGTATATCAATTCAAACCGATGTTTTTGATCTAATTGAAGGTTTTAACCTAAATAGAAGAAAAAAGAAAGAATAATGCCTTGATTTCGAATGTTACAGTTTGCATTCGGCGTTTGCCTATAAGTTGTAACTGCAACATACAAGTTTTTCCATCCGTCTTAAGAGTGTTAACGTACATTCACTCTCCACACAAAAATCTCTCAAGGAAGTCGAAGAGGACACCCATTTGCCTCACTTGTCAAGTGGCCAAAATGCTAGAAGGGCACACTCTCGGACGTATTCTCCCCCCTATTATCGACAACCTTGATAAGTACCTGTTTGCTATTTTGGGGAGTTCATCGAGGAGCTTGGGCGTCCCCGTGTCCCTATGGTTAATAAGGAACTGGCGAAGCGTAAAGGAAAAAAAAAAATAACAAAAAGGGGGTGGCGTAAGGTTTTTTTTCTGGCCTTGCTGTTTTCAAGTTTGGGACAGAAGTTGTAATGCTTCTTATGAACGCATTTTGCCAAAATATTACTTAGTGTTCATCGGGGTGATTAGAAAACTCTTTATACGACCATAAAATTAATATATTGAGCAGGAAATTCATATTTGGAAACTGTTCCAAACAGAACTGTGTGCGCTTGAAGAATTAGCAAATTTTCCTCTCAGATTACTAAGATCTAGATTGTGAGTGTGGTCGCGTATGGAACTGTCAAAACAATGGGGTAAGACATGTTGTTGTATGCAGTTAGATTAAGAGCTTATCGCAAAAGCCTTATCTACTTGATCCCGATGCTATCAAAATCAACTCAGCGAGTGCATTCGTCGCTTCAAGATTGTCAATATTACTCTACAAACGAGCCGTTTTCCAGGTTACTGGAAAGTAAAGATGCCTCTTGTTCTTAAATAAGACACAAACACCCGGAGATGAAAACTGTGACTAATTTTGCACTGGTATACATTGTCTATAAACTAGACGTTTCGTATGCTAGTCAACGTGCATTTTTAAAAGTGATATAGAGTGACCTAACCAGATTATGTCGACACCATTTATACAAAATTGACAAGGGGTCTGGAAATTACATTAAAAATTCGAAATTCGTAACAGTTATAAGGCAAGAGTATCAGCTTTTTTCACTGCTGGTGATGACGTCTAAAGCTGGCTTAAGATATTCTAGTATATACAATGTCTCTTTATAATGAGATACGGTTACGTAACTTAGTTGTTTACATAGTCCTATCAGAGAGGATTTTAAATAGCCAAACAATACCTTGAAATTTACATTGGTGAGACCGCCAGATCTTTTTTGTGCCTGGACTACGCAAGAACTAAGTACATCGCTGATGATGTTCTTGCAATTCGGACGAAATATTCGAATTATTAGTTTGCTTTTGTTCTAGTTTTTTTATTTTTCACACATGTGTACTGATTTAGCCTTGATCATTAGCAACAACAACAAAAAATGGAACTTACAATGCTTTTAACTCAGGGACATTTGAAAATATGCCAAGCGGAAGCTGTGTAATGTTGTTATTTTGTAGGTACCTGCAAAAAGAACTTTCATTAACCACCATATTCTCTTACAAAAATTATATAAGTATGGGATCCGAGGGTTCCCCTATGCATGGTTCTCAAGCTATATAACTAATCGTAAGCAATATGTCAAAGTTGGTAACACAGAATCTAGCCTGAAAACCATCACATGTGGTGTACCCCAAGGCTCCACACTAGGTCCACTGTTGTTTCTATTGTATATTAACGACTTGCCCAAGTCTTCAAAGAAATTAACTTTTAGGATTTTTGCAGATGATACAAATATGTTTTATTCTTCAAAAGACCCAGAACAATTACAATCAGTAATCAATGAAGAACTTGGAAAGGTCTTAAAATTCTGTGAAGCAAATATGCTGTCCATTAACTTTAAGAAGACTAATTACATGATAATTACTTCACTTAAGAAGAAAACAAATATCAGAATAACAGCTTGTAATATAGAGCAAAACTCCCAGATTAAATATTTGGGTGTCTTTATTGATAAACATCTAAAATGGGATGCTCAGCTCCAGCACATTAACAACAAAATAACAGAAAACATTGGAATTTTATTTAAGCTTAGACATTATGTGCCTATAAGTACACTCAAACAACTGTACTATACTCTCATATATCCGTATCTAACGTATGGATTAATGAGCTGGGGTAACGCATACCAAACTAAGTTAAATAAAATCAAAATAAGTCAAAATAATTGTATTCGCTGCATCTTCTTTGCAAATAAAAGAGAAAGTCCCACACCGTACTTTACACTATTAGAAATCTTAAAGTAAGAGAATATCTTTAAATTAAAAATTGGCGCTCTTGTGCATAAAATTCAATATCAAAAAAAGGATACACCTCCTGCCCTCTATGACTTAGTTCAACCGGCTTCAGCTGTCCGTAACTATAATACTAGGTATGCCACTAATCAAAACCTGTGCAGACCGTTTTCCAGAACTAATTATGGCCTAGCAAGGTTTAGTGTAGTGACATCACAGACCTGGGAAGCAACACCTACGAAAATTGTCTCCCCTAGAATAGTTTTAAAAAAGAATATAAATTCTTTCTACTTGACAGTCAGGCATCTTGAACAACTCTAATCTGTTACTTAGTTCTATTTATTTAATTATTTAATCTAAATAGTTTTATTATTATTAGTAGTAGTAGTACTGTATAAGCTCCACCCACTTGTAACCGCTATGTGGTAGTAGCCAACTCGAAAGCTTGGCTCCTTTGGCTGCTACACACTCTTTTCCTTTGTTATGTTTAATTCGATGTATAGTTGGCTCTGTTTTTTTATTTCTTCTTTTTTTTCCTTATTGTTGTTGTATTGTAATTGAATAAGTGTGAATAAATGAACTTGAACTTGAACTTGAACTCATTAGAGAGATGAAGCGAGTGTGATCAGAAAGGGCGACAAGTTTCAGAGGAACATTCTGCACTCATAACCAGGAGCGTAGCTAGGGGAGTTCTGGGGTGCCCGTGGCTACGCCCTTGATAACGCGGTAAAGGCATTTGAATATGCAGTTAGAGAGAAGTGTTTCAAGAGCCAGTTCCTGTAAATATCGCAAATAAAGACAGTTACGAAAAGTTCATTTTCTGAACATTGTATCCAAATAATCCATTTAATTAGACGTAGAGTTACTAAAAAAACCCTGAAGCGCTTTACTTTTCCAGTGGCTTATCCAGAGGGGGAGGCAGAGGCGTCCGGACTTCGTCCCCGAACATATCCGCCAAATCGACCGGAGTATTATTTAAACTTCCCGTACAACTTCCCTCCGAAGCTTAAAAACTAAGGTAGGTAGAGTTGAACGTTTGCAGAAGGCACAATGTAATAAATCTGTGGGACGTTAAAGAACCCACACACTCTTCGTAAAGAGCAGGGCACGTAGTGCCCGGTGAAGTGGTCTATCTCACTTTCACACTCATGTATGGGGGCATCATCACTCATTCCTTCATTACTTGTAAACTGCACCTTAAGCAGTCTGGCAAAGTCCCCCAACCAGTGTTGTAAATTATCCCTGAAAAACCCTGTGGGGAGTGGATAATAAGATATTTACAAGATTTACAAGATTTACAAGTGTAATAACTGGTGCCAAGCGTAATAGATTCCATCCAAAAAAAATTGAACCCTATTTGTAAATTAGCTCTACACTCCAGCTTATAGCAGGGACATTTGAAAATATTCTGGGCGGAAGCTGTGTAATGTTGTTGTTTTGTAGGAACCTGTGAAAAGAAGTTTCATTATAAAGATGAAGTGAGTTGATTAGAAAGGGCGACCATTTTCAGAGAAACATTCTGCGCTCCTAACGCGGTAAAAGCAGTTGAATATGCAATTAGAAATGTTTCAACAGCCAGTTCCTGTAAATATCGCAAAGTCAGTTACGAAAAATTCAATTTCTCAACATTGTATCCAAATGATCCATTTAATTAGACGTAGAGTGGCTAAAAAAAACACCCTGATGCGCTTTATTTTTCCAGTGGCTTATCAAGAAGGAGAGGCAGAGGCGTCCGGACTTCGTCCTCAAACATACCTGTCAGACCGAACGATTATTTAAACTTCCCGTACAACTTCCCTCCCACAGCTTAAAAACTAAGGTAGCTAGAGTTGGACGTTTGTAGAACAAACGAGTGCAGACTGGTACCAAGCGTGATAGGTTCCATCAGATATAACATTTGAACCCAAGTGTAATTAAGCCCCTATTGGTAAATAAGCTCTACACTCAAACCAGTTTATAGCAACAACAAACTATGGCCAATAAGAGCTGATACAAATTGTCAAATCACGTCACCATACCGAAACCAACACCTACATGTGCATTTAAATTTCACATCCTCCAGCGATTGCCAAAACAAAACCAATAGCTAATGGAAGAGTCTTGGGGCTGGCCATTTCTCCCGTTCAATAAGCTTGGTGAGTCATCTAGAATTAATGGTTTCATTGGCTCATTGATGTAGACTTTTAAGGGCATATCTCATAGTTCAAATGTTGGACTACTTCAGATGGAACCAAAGTATATAACAGATGATATTTTAATTAAACTCGGGTATAAGTAGTGCTTCCATTACGCTTGGGTTCAAATGTTATCACGGATGGGACCGTTATTGCCCTTGGGTCTGGTTATTACACTTTTTTCCCTGATACAGGCTTGTCTAAATTGACAAAATCTGAGCAAAACCATTCAAGGTAAGAATAGAGTGTTATTGATCCTTGGTTACAATGTTTGGAATTCTCCTCTTTTGGATGATTTCCACTATTCAATAAGGTAAGTTGTTTGAATTTCGTTTGTATTTCAAGCTCTAAAATGTATACAAATCGTTATTGAGTCACTAAGATTGCACGAATGCG
>NC_133201.1:25068797-25081297 GCF_958299795.1 Porites lutea | reverse complement strand
TGAATCGTAGCCAACAGTTATTAGCGCAGTACAAACGACTTATTGACGAGATCAAACAAAACTAACTACGAGAGAATGACAATTTGACTAACTATAGACGACTGTTTAACTGTGACAATAGACGGATCGAAACGCACCAATTACTGATTACGAGTCTTCATAGCCAATAACATCACGGCTTAACTGACAGACGATCAATAACATCGCGACCTAATTGACCAATCAGATCAATAACCAGAGTATAATACCATCAACTGACGTGATACAACTCACTTTGACTCTGAAGATGACTATACCGCACAGGTTGTCGAAACGTCAGTCACTGTCAACAACGACAGTCCTATTCAGGACTACGTTCACCCGGACGATCAAACTCAACCTACTTTTGAAATGACTCCTGGGTTCAAACCTTTCACAATGTGTAATGAACTAGACAGGATTGCCTTTTGCATTTGGCGCATAATTGATTCGCACTTGTCTCCTACAAGCTCTTTTATATTTTACTCAACCTCTTTCGAACAGCCCCCAAGCACATCTATAATGATGTTATACTGATTGACCTTGCACTCAGGATATCGGTTCGTCAGCTCTAGTCTCAGTTGACTGTACTTCGTTGTCTTCTCGAAATCTTTAGACTCTCTATTTGCCAGCCACGGACAACTCATTTCAATCCCTCTGACTTACTTACTGGTCTTGTCAATAACCATAGGCGTCGATTCTATTACCTTTGACTTGAGTTCTGTCAGGGAATAATGGGACGGCCCAGAAGGCGGTCGCATGCTCATTCTCATACAGCGGCTTGGGTGTGACTTGTGAGAACCACGGCTCACTTTAGTAATGAGATCTAAAGATCTGAGGACTTCAAAGAATACGATCTTGAAAGCATTGTTATGTCTCTGTAGGAACTTAGTCTGTGCCAGTGCACTACAGACAGATAGAATGTGCTGCACATTCTCCAGGGAATCCCCTCATAGGCGGCATTTTTCATCAGTGACTTGCGATTTTGTTTTTCGGTTGTAGTAAACCTTGGTAGGTAACAGCTGTTGGTAAAGCTCTTGTACTCCAGCGATGGTATGCGTTGGGGCATTCTTCCATAAAGAGTTTAGTTTAACTTCCTCGTCGTCCAATCTGTTCTTGATAAGCTTTCCTTGCCATCTCTCCTCAGATACCGTTGATTGTATCTCCTGATGGCGGGCTTTGTAGATTGCCTGCTTTACCTTCTTCGCCTAGGACACGGCGAAATAATCGGCGATGTAATCGAAAAATCACTTCAAAGCAACTTACTTATATATGATTTCTACAACCATTGAAGACAAAAGAATACAATAGAAATATAAACAGAAATCACTTAGAGTTAAATGAAAACTAAATACAAATTCTATTTTTAACCTGAAATCTTTTGTTACTGTTGCTATTTTAGAAAGTAAAAGTACTGAGACAAAGACCTAGCCAGGTCAGCAAAACAGCGTTTATGTAAAAAGTGTTACCACCTCTCCTTAACTAACAACTTAATGAAATATACTTTCGCAAATAAATATAACTAAATCGCAATTAAAACAAGATGCACCTGCACGAAAGGCGTTTCTATGAATAAATGTCGTCCGGTAGTAAAATCACGAAAAATAGACTAAGGTCAAATAAACCATTACTAAGAAATTAAGTATTCTTTCAAGAGTCAACATGGACGTAAAATGTATATAATTGAAAAGAGAACGAGCAATTAGTTTTGTTTGTTAATGAAGACTGTTGGCCTTTTTTTGTGATTATTACCTAGCGAACACAAAGCAAATGAAACAAAGGATAATTAAAATGGCACGAGCCTTTTCGCGGAGCTAAAACTTATTTATGCAAATTCAGTATAAATTACCCAGAACAACATCAAAACGAATATTTGAAAGCGATATATGATATTCCAGGCAAATAAAGAATTCATGGAAAATCTCTCCTTACAGCTCTGCGTATAAGAAGAGAATGATCAGACAAAAGGTGGAAGCTGTAATGGGAAGCGTCGAATCTGTATGTTTAGAGTAGGGAGAAATCTTGAGGAACGTTGTTGCACAAAGCTGCCTGTTTCAGCGTAAGAAAACTTCCAATGGGATCAATGTGCAGGAGCTCATTTGGCATGTGTTTAGTGAAGTAGCGAACGAGCTGGGAGTTCGAAAGGCATTCTGCGAGCTCGTACCTGAGGAGCTGTGGAACCAGCGTGTACAAATGATGTCTGTGCCAGATTGGATGTTGCTTCTTTGTAAGCTGGAATCAACAATATCTGACAATTCCTGGCAGATGATCTTAAATCGGACTCGACTTGGAAAAACCGGGGTGAGTTAGCCACTGACTATTTTTTGTGTTGTTGTTGTTGTTGCTGTCGGTTTTCTTTAAGCTTACTAGACATATAAAGTTTTCCCCCTAACCATAAATAAATGGTGGTCTATTCCATTCAAATATCCACTTCCATTTCCGCCCCACTATGGACAAGATTTTCTGTTGGGGGGGGGGGGGGAGGGGTTTGAAAGTCATTTCCGAGGGGATTGACTGTGACGGCACCTTTGATCTTTGGAAATTTCTGAGGGGTGTAAGAAAAATTGGCCATTTCTGTGGGGGGAGGCAGGGGTACTGTGTCAGTACCTTTGATCTTTTTTTCTTTTCTTTTAGAACTCATCAGACACTCCGATCTTGCTTTCCAAAAGCAACGTAAAGGCACTTCGGTCACATCACCCAAATACAAGATTTTCCTGGTTATGAAGTTTCTCTTGAAAGTGCCCTAACATGGATTATCAGGGAGTTGAGATTACATGGTGTGCAGAAAGAAATAATTGACCTCAGCCTCAAACTTGATGGTGGGCCATTTGCAGGTGAGAACACAATCTTTAGTAAATACAGTGTACCTTATTTCCAGATTCCTTTATTGTATTTTGCAACAACTGTGTTGCACTTAAGAAAGAAAAACATAGAAACAAAATCATCAGTGAAACTGGGTTAAAAATTATGACACCAAGGACATACAATAGCGTTTAAATTATTTCTTAACTGTAACTGAAACAAGTTCATGCCAACGAAACCCTGTGATCTTTTATCATGGGTGTAGTCCTTTTTCGTCAGTATTCTTAAACATTTACCGTTCCGTATCCATAATTTTCACTTGAAAGATATTCAGTCATAGACAGTGCAGAGACAAAATAATGTAAAGCAGGGTATATAATATGTCAGGGAGTTTAAAACTTGTTGTCCATATTATTGTTGTCTGTATTAGGGAGTAAATTTTAGAGAAAACACATGCCTTGAGCTTTTTGTTGCGACAAAATTATCCATTAAATACAGGTGTCTGTATTAAGTTTGAGGGGGTAACATCAAAGTGGCAGGGTAAACATAACCAAACACTTTGAACTCTAGGTCATGAAATGGTGCTTAAATTTTTGAAATTCCTTTTTTTTTTGTTTCCTCTCATTTGTAGGGCGCAGTCAGGTCCTAATGGGTGTAGTCCCCAAAGACACACCATTCCAGTCTAAACAGAGCTGCAAATCAGTGTGCCCTTTAGCTATTGCTAATTGTAACGAAGACAGGTATGTTGTATTTAAATTTGATTCATTAGTCAAATAGTTATTTGTTTCCAAAATAACTAGTTTTGTTAGTGAAAATTTTTATTGTACCTTTTTGACTGTGTAATTTTTGGTTGTCGACCAGTTATACATGCAATAATTTGTGGATTTACAATAAATTTATTGTATGAGGCCTAAAGGCCCCAGTAGACGATCATAGTTTTGAAAATTTTACCGCAAAGGTCTTAATTTATTAGTGGGCCATTCAAACCCGACCTTATGTTTTAAACTCTTAAGAACTAGCTGCCGCAGACTAGACTAGCAGTATGGTATTTCTTTTTCCTTTTTTTTTTCACTTTAGTAATAACTTCAGTTTACCAGTAACTTTACTTTTTATTATTATTAGGGAAAACCTAAAAAAGCCGATTGTTAATATCAACAAACAAAAGGATGCACTAAAGAAGAGTGGAATCACAGTGGATGGAGTGCATTATGCTGTGAGATTTAAAGGTAAGTTTCACATAATAATTAATAAGGTATTTCTTAGTACCATAATATACAATCCAAGCAAATGCCTGCATGTACATTGACCTCTTTTTTAAAATTTATATCTACAGTTATACTTGACCCGAAGGCCCTCTATCTTTTGCTGGAACAAATAGGGAAACGAACTTTCATCTTGGGAAACGAGGAACTGAAGTAGAGTGTTGCTTCATCTGCAAAGCTTTGAGGGTATGTGGATATATTCAAAATCTCTGAGTCAAAAAATTCTCCTATACAGGTTTTGACCTTACCAATGACCAACTTACCAATATAGTACTAATAGTTTTTCAGTTTTGCTGGGTAAAATTTCTTATTAAAAACTAGCTATGAATAATTACCATTTTTATTGTTACTTTATTAGGGATGTAATTGCGATCTTGGTCCGCATACAGTTTGTTTGGAACACTTAAGCATGTCCAAGGCTCCGAGGGTAATTTAGTTATATATAGTTTTGGTTTACTAAGAATTCTCCGATGATACTTGTTGAGGCATGCAGCCCTTGATTTTTCATGAATTTCAGCATTTGTAGTTGTCATTTTGAATTCACAGTAACTTCTAATTATAAAAGGCATTCAAAACAAGATTATCTCAGTACGGTTAACCTCTATTCAAAAAAGTAAATTCCCTGGTATAGTGAGTGAATCTCGTCATCCCAGCATTTATAGCTTAATAAGTATGTTTTCTGTAAAAGACTAACTTTTTATATAGATCTCATTTTAGCAATAATATTTTATGAATTAAGCCTTGCCTTTTGTAAAAGGGGAAGTTCCACTGCATGGAAAAGAATCCAAAAAAGAATTTTTTGGACAAACATGGTGTTTAATGCCCCTGTCTATAAAATGTTGGAAGTTATCCTTGTCTTGTTTTCCTAGAGAGCACATATTATTTTTCCATAATAATATATCAGTCTTCCTTTACTGTAGGTGCGTCAATATTGTAGGGGCACTGTCATAAAAGACTCCTGAAAACCTGTCGAGCAAAATACTTGAGTTTGAAATCTATAAACCTGTAAAGTACCACTTCAGGGGAGATATCTCCCACAACTAACAAAATAATGGATCTTCTTTTTTATAGTTTCAAAGGTATCCGTGATGACTTAGAGTTCCTTCTTGATTAATCTCTGCGCCCTTCACTGCGAACTTAGAAATACTGAACAGCTGTTGTCATCATTGGGTTTGTTTTCGTACAAAGTGGGTTCACTTGATGAATGTAATGACCAATTGGTAAATTATGGCCCTGAGAATTTTAGCAGCAGAATAACGGTGAAGATGAAGGATATGGGCCAAGAGACTGCTGTTGAAAAGCACAACATCCAGCAGTCTTCATTTTCAGGTACCGTCTACCTTGTTTCATCCTTGTCATGATTGCTTTCATTAGCTTTATCCACTTCAGGGCTTTTGCTTCTGTGCTGTAGCAGCTGCGTGAGTTTCATTTGTACAATTCCAGCTTGATCCTTGATATGAAAACTGTAACACTGGTTTGTAAATGAAGATGTCATTAAGGAGGGGGCGTAAGGGGGGTACGAATACCGCAATACCGCATCAAAATTTAGCCAAATACCGAACCCGCATTACAAATGGCAAAAAGTTGAAGTTGTCAATACTACAAATCCTCCTTTCAAATAGAAATAATACTTTTATGTCAGTGTTTCCAAATCACGGTGAGTCGATGTCAAGCGTACTTTAAACGTAAGATCATTGGGCATCCCCCATATACACCCTATTCCATAGGTAATTCGTCTCGAGTTATTTTTAACACCACAGATCTCAAGGGGGATTAGACAACAGCCAATCACATAGTGCGAATGTGTTCCGCGTGGATGACCCACGCTGAGAGCCACGCGTCCTTCACGAAATGACGCAGAACAAAATGGGGGAAGACGCGGAGAGCGATTTTGCTATAGCTTTTGTCGACGAAAACGACTACAGCGAGATTTCTGCGAAAGCGAAACCGAATTAAAAAAGAATCGCCCTAGAGCAGTAGAGCAGGGAAATCCTTAATACACTGAATATTCTCTCATGATCATTTATAATTTACAGTTTGAAGAGAGCAATTTCTGGTTTGATGTTTATTTTTTTCAGTCTTTATAGCGATTATTCCTACCCACTTACTTTGTCAATTGTAGGCGAACCCTCCTAAAGCTGAATTTCAAGGGACCATATTCAAGCTCAGAAAGAGAAATAAAATTTCGTCGTTGCTTATTTACGTCCTCCATAAAACGCGAAATTAGGCATTTTCACGTCGTAGTCGTGCAAAAACCGGAAAGAAATGAACAAAAAAGTGTGTTGCACGTGCGAAGTTGTTGTTTTGCTAATTAAAGCTATTGTTTTTTTGACGTTCTAGTTGTGCGTCGTTGGATCTTAAACTCCCTAAATTGTACAAACGACCGGTTTCAATAGACCGGCGAAATTTCTCATTTTATTAAAGCACTGAGGTTACGACAACTTCGAGTTAAACTGATTTCACGGGTTGTCAAAGAGTCCAGCGATTCCTTTTTCCTAGGTGAGCGCAGACTCATTTTGCTTCAATATTCAGGAATGCTCTCGATCTTTTTACGCTTTCGTTGCCTCTCGCCCGACATGTTTTGCACGGCGTTTGGTCATGCGAAACCTCCACGAAACATCCACGCCTCGCGCGAGGTAACTTTATCCCGATTCTAAAAATAACTCGAGACGAATTACCTATGGAATAGGGTGTATATGGGGGATGTCCTCTCTGTCCCCTTTATAGTCTCTTGTTTTATGTATACGTTTACGTAAATGATACAACAGGAGTTTTCTAGTATTACTTTATATATTACCGACCTGGATCATAAACGGACGGAAAACAGTTGACTCTTACGAGGTTGTTTCAGATTCACAATTACCTCGGTTCTCTGCTCTGTTTCAAAGCGTCGACCCGGGCTGCCTTTAGGATTCGAAGGGCACACAGCACACACCAGCCTGCGTAGCATGGCGGTTTTGGTTGGACGCGCTAAATAATAAAGGCGGGCGCGGGCGAGGAGATTGAGACGGTAGCTGCTTCGCCGCTCACAGTCGTGCTGCCGACAAAATCACGTAAAACTGCCATGCCCCGGGGGGCGGGGGTACTTAGGTTAATTTTTTGCTTGGTATGTGCCACTGGCCTCTCAGAGCCCCTACCCCATTATAGTCTATTCTGTGGCCAATTATAGACCCCATCTTAGTCACTTTTGGACAAATTAATATTTAGCTTTCGCGATCCAAACTTAGTCACTTTCTATCTTTATGAATTGACCATTTTTTAGATTGAATGAAGAACACTTTACTTTTCATCTACAATACAAATATTCTGGTACGTTTGCTAACCCTAAATATGAAGAACTATCTTACCCCAAAAAAGCAGAAAATGTGTGACCCCATTCTAGTAACTCTCTGAAAATGCGACCCCATTATAGTCAATCCAGTCTTGAAAATGCGACCCCATCCAGCGACACATTCCCATTGGCCTCTTATAAGGAAGTACCCCCATCCCCCGGGCTGCCATGCTACGTAGGCTAAGCACACACGAATACTAGCTCATTCTATATTCCTGCATGCACAACGAGAAGGACGAGTAGTAATTTTTAGACCACACCATCTTCATAGATTATCTTTCGACACTACGCAATTTATAACGACCTCACTGACCTCACTATTTGCTGGAATATCTGGCTGATCACTTAGTTGACCCTCTGGATCGCTCACCATTGTTTTTGCGACTGGCACGAAAGTGGCGGTAACATTGCTAACGAGGTTAACCAAGCTGACTATTCCCACAAGGTCCATGAGGTCATAAATATAGTGCAACATGTTTACGTATCATTGGATCAAAAAGTTAATGTGTTTGATAGAACACCGATTTTCCGTCGATCAGAATGTGTCTGTTGTTCCATATAACTGTGCTAGATCTGGAAGAGTTACTTTAATTAAGGATCTGTTCCCTTACAGACGCAGAGTGTTCAGAGAAGGTTTGTAAACATTCTACATAAAATTTGGGTAAGGTGACTGGAAGTTTCTTAACGCTGAAATTACAGCTTAAAAGTAGTCTACCTCCGACCTGTCTTAGATAATGTGAAAGAATTATTTTCCAACTGCTTTGCTGAAAATTGGCGAATTTTTTACAACACAAAGGAATAATCACGCTAGAAAATCTTGTGACCGACACAAATGTTTTACTAATCAAGAAGAATCCAAATGGGTTACCTTTCACACCTCTTGAATGGTTTCACTTAATTCAAATTTTTGAGGCCCTACCAACTCAATGGCGAAAATCCTTGACATCTTGCGGACCCAAAAGTGGTAAAACTTTTTTTTTGTATGATCAAATTAAACTCTATCTTAAAAACCAGGCCATACAGATCGAGAGCGTCCTTTGCAAGAATGTTTATTCTGAAATTAGAGCAGGATATGAAACCAGACCAACTAACTGCACAAGCGAGATTTGAAGAACAGTTTCCTGATATATGCCTTGATTGGCACGATATTTATAAATTGCCTTTCAATGTTCTCATAGACACCAAATCCAGAGAATTCCAGTATAGAATTTTTAACATGAATGTCGTAACAAATGTACTTATCCTTCCTTTACAGTTTTTTTAAATAAAGTCAGTTATGTTCATCAGTTAGAAAAGAAACTTATGAATTCAAATAACAAAGTTGCCGATCAGGAAAGTAAATGGGAAAAGTTTCAGCTATTCTGCCGTGGTAGTGAGAATTAGAATGCAAAAAAAACTTATATCCTATTTTATATTAGTAATTGTACCTAAACAGTCTTTGTGTCAGCCATTATTTATGTATAGTAGGAAGTGTATTTTGTGTACTTGTAGTAGTATTTTATTGGTATAGATGTACTAGTGCTTGTGCAAAAAATAAAGGAAAAATTAACAAAAAAATAAAAATAAATAAAAAATAAGAAAGTTAATGTCATCGATCATATCAAGTATTAACTGAAATTACAAGCCATACGATTTGTCTGGACTGGTTGCGTAATACGATCCCCGACTGTGCAACTATAGGAAGACACGCAGGTCACGCAGGCTAGCTAGGGAGCCTGGGGAGACCTTTTAGGATTTGTATCCTCTTGTCATGAAAAAGAAGCAGATCACTGCGACACAATGAGTTTTTCACCGACTACCGCGACATAAAATTTAAACTTACCGCACACCGCTTGGACTCTGAAAACCGCAATACCCGCGTACTTTGAAAAGAAAAATTACCGCAACACCGCACCAAAAATAACCCAATACCGCAAACCCTTACACCCCCCTCATTAAGTTGTGAATTTAAATCCTGTTTGTTTCCTTCTGTACTATTTTTCCTGAAGGTTCTACTCAACGTGAGTTCCTCACAAACATTGGAACGATTGTCAGGAACTCCTTGCCTCATGACAAATTGAAGTCATATTTTGCTGATCCAGAAAGTGCTAAAGAGGCCCTCCTGAATAAAGTCACATTTTGTAATGATAGAATCAAGGTATGGCTCAGGATATTACATGATTTGAATGTTTCAATTAAACCAGTGCAACACACAATAATATTCTTTGTGTAGTAAGTAGAAACATACACTGAAAAAAAATGGTTTCTGTTTAAAATATTCAATGAATTTTTAATAATTTGTTTTAGTACTATCAGGACATGGCTATTTCAGACACATTCACCAAAGACTTTGGTTCAAAGCAGGAGACTATTACCCTCACAGGTTCAGGTACATGTTACAATCATTATACTGTTATTTAAAACCTTTCCTTCCCTTAAACCAGACAGTTTGAATTAATGACCGCATTTACATCCATCTACACTGGAAGTTGTGATAGGCTAGCAGGTCACTGTTAGTATTAATACATACATCATTATTGCATCAGATTACGGCATCCCAACTGAGTGAATGTTCCTTAGCATGTAGAGCACCCCCTGTGGTTTGTTTTCTTGCATAATAGTCCTCCCTTAAAAAGAATACCCCTTTACACTTCGTGATGTGACTACCTAACCTGTTTTCCTTAGAAACTGGAAAACAAGTTCAAAGAAGACTGGAATTCTGGCAGTGCAGGCTACGTGAAATCGAGGAAAGACATGTGGAGCTGTCAGAGAAGTGTGTTGGTGGGTTGGTTGCTAAAGGGAAACGAGGAAAGAAAAGGCAGAAGGTGGAAAAACCTGATCTTTCTCAGCTATCTGTTTATGCGGCAGAAGTGTTCTACCAATTTTTTTTTAAAGGTAATCAAATAATCAAGTCCTTTTTTACTTAATTGGAAGACACATGGGACAGTTTTATGCGAAATAAGATATGGGGCTAAATCCAGACATGTTTGTAAGTTGAAACTAGGCAAGCTGATTTTGCTTTTTTGAACAAAATTCTTAACTTTAACAAGTGGCATTACAAAACACAGGCCACAAGGGAAGGTCACTGTATGCTCTTTTAAAAAAAACTGAGATAGGCAGTTTCCCCTTAACTTAAAACACCTCATTTCTGATTGTAATTTGGGCTTTTCGTACCCTAATTATTCATTTTGATTTCAGGTTTACACTGACTGGAGAGCCATTTCTGAAGTTATTAGAAGTAGTGTCTTCGAGGAAGATCAGCAAGATTTAATTGACATTTTTGACATACAGGTATGTGTCGGGTAATTCAATTTTAGTAAGAATGTAAAGTACCATTTTAAAATGAAGTCCTCTTAATGGAAAATATGCATAATGTCTAAAACTATTACAATATAAATAAATTTAGACGAGAAGGTTAATACAGCTGTAGTGGAGTTTCTTGTAAATCTTTCACCAGAGACCAGCAATTAAAAGCCGCGTTGCATGACAGGAAATTCAAAAATAATTTCCAGTCTGAGTCACTTTAACTGACATTCAAAAACTCATTAATAATTCATGAAGAAAAAACAAAAGAAAGAAATGCTTAATGAGTGTCTATCTGATAAAGGCACGGCTAAACTTTACATCCAATTTTTTAGATTAAAAAAAAACAGATCTGAACATTTAAGTACATTAGATCTATATCAGAGATTTTGAAGCCGTTCAAAAAATCTGCGGACATGTATAATCAGAACCTGGAAATACACTCATGCTGGTCTTTTATAGAATGAGGCACATACATTATTATTTTAAAAGTAAAATGTTTATCTCTCCTAAAATGTTTAAGATATTCACAAAGTACAGGTCACATTTCACAGGTAAGAAGTGCATGTCACTGCTCCACAGATAAATTGCCAAACCACACAGATTCCCCTCTATATCTAATAGAGCATTTTGTTAAAAGTTTAGGGCTTGCAAACACTTTTAATTCTATTCATTTGTCTGTATCATGGTGAACTATACTCTGACCTGTGGAAAAGTTACTTGTATTTTAGACCCATCGTCAGTTACTGCACAGTCTTCAATGTTGATTTTGACAGTTTATTCACTCTTTTTTCTTTTAGGAAAAAGAATGAGGATTCCTTTTAAGGGAAGTGTTTGGCTGCAACCTGGGCACTAGTGATTATGGCCACATCACCACTGAACATGCCAGCATGCTGTTTAGAAACCACCTCAGCTCAAGGAAGTATTCAAATCAAGGCTTTGAGGCAGCACACTCATTACAGCGTCAGTTACATGTATATTCAAAGGCTACTTCCCATGACAGGCATGCTCATGCTACATCAAGTTAGTTTTATATCTTTTTGCTTTTTTTAGTAGTTTATTTTTTTATATTATCATACATCTCAACACTACAGTACTTGAAACTAATATTGTCACCTACTTAAATATTGTTAGAACTAAACTGACAACTCTTTTTATAGAAAGGTTAGGAAGCTCATCATATCATTTTCACATTGTTTTGTGAGACCACAGATGATGGATAGTTCATAAAGATATGAAAAGCTCTTGAATTTTAGCTACCCTCTTAAAAGCTCTTGAATCTAAGTTGAGTCAATGGAAAATCCTTGAAATTTAAATCTTGTTTTGAATATCCTTTAATCTTAAGATCTTTCATTGTTAGCAAAATAATTTCCTGTTGGAGAACATCCATAGGTATTAAAAATACCTTTAGCATAAGTTTTTCATGGGATGCTGCAAACAATAAACTGCAGTCTGCAGTCACCCATTTGCAGTTTCACTTTGCCTGGATTTTAAACTTTAGGCAGACATTCATTGTTTATCACCAGCTCTAACTAGCACATCAGAGGGTGGTGTAGAAAGCTGCTTCGTGCCTTTAAATGTAAGGCTGACCAATAATATTATTGTTAGTGGCAAGAAAAAATTCCTGTAAGTCACCTATAAACGTACTGCTGTAAGCCCTTCCTGCCATTCAAACTTGAACTGCAAACTGCAAACTGCAAATGCGACCAGAAGACCACTTGCGTGATGTTCTCATATTTGAGACTTGTTTGCAGTGTCCCATGCATGAAAAACCTGATGCTAAAGGTCTTTATTGAAATTTTAAA
>NC_133201.1:25056297-25063797 GCF_958299795.1 Porites lutea | reverse complement strand
TCTATTCATTAAACATGGACTAGTGTCAGTCGATTTAGGCACGTAGGGGCAGTTCGCAAAACTCTTAAATGTATCCCTTGTAAATTAACTTGCTGTCACTAATATTTTCTATGGTTTTGTTGTAGCCAGTAAAAGGGATCAAGTCACACAGTGACATGTACGTTTGCATAGGTCAAAATTAAGTAATCATCCCTTAGTTGAAATGCCATCAAAATATTTGTTAAAATCCATCTTGAATGACATTTCTCGGTTAGTCTCTTTCTCTTTTATTCGAGTGGAGTATAAAAGACGTGTATACTAGTTTTCAAACCATGAGGGAAGGGAGGGTAAAAATCTTTACCACTAACGGGATTCATGAGCACTTTCTAGTCTCCTCCTCCAATATCATAATATTTCACGTGACCGAGTAGAAGAAACTAAAAGCAACTAAAAGTTTAACTGTGCTATTTCGCTTAATTTGAGGCTTAGCAAAGTAATATTTCTACTCTTGTTATTCGTAATTGGTAAATAAGAGAAGAAAAGACTTTGTAATGTGTACTATCCACATCAGTTCGTGTTGCACAGCTGGTATAACCATCTTGCTTTATGTACCTTGTATGCTAGCAGCGAAGTAAAGGTTACCTGTACGGAAACATCTACGTGGCTGCTTGCGCATACTAGTGTTGTAGTCTTGACAATAAACAACAGACAACGCAAAAAAACACAAACTTACAAGTATTGTAGCTTAGATAGATTGGAAAATATCCCAGGTGGAAGCTGTTCGATTTTGTTGTTCTCCAGATATCTGCAAGAACAAGGTTAATTACTATAACTGCGTATCTCATGACAACAACAATCAGTCAAAAAAAAAACCCTTATCATTCTCTATCTTAGTTCTTATCTTACTAGGTTATTGCTATAGTACTGCCCTCTCTATGTACTGGTAACTGTACATGCGTACATCGAAAACGGTCATTTTCTTTAGAAAATGGAACTATGCTTTAGACACTATTTGCCAGGGGCACCCAACGAGAAGATAGTTCAAACCACTTAAACATAGTATTGTTAAACGTATTTTAGTATTTAAACGGTAGATATAGGCATATTTTTATCCCCTAGAAATTTTTTCATCTGTTCGGATTTCCTAGCTGAAAGTCTAGTGATCTGAAAATTATAGGGATCAAAACTTACCTTTTCGAAAATTTCAGCCAGAAAAAAGGCTCCCGAAAATTCTAGGTGACCTTTTAAGGGTAAAAATCCGTTAAGAATGGGCAATTATACCATTTTGTAGATGTTCGAAAATCCTAGGAGAGGGGAGAAATTTTACAACAAATGTTCCGAAAATTCTAGATCGCAAATCGTCTTCCGAACAGATATTTTCCGAAAATTGTCGTTGGGTGCCCCTGTTTTGCACACACCTACTCCCATTAGTTTCACGCACCCTCCGATAAGCTAAAGTTTAATTTTATATTTACATAACGATCAACAAGGTTCATTTTTGTAATTAGCAAAAGTCCATGGTTTGTACTATTTTACTGATTAATTAAAACCAGGAAATGCTTTTAAAGTGACAGATTTATCAAAATCCCGTTTCTCTAAACCAATAATAAAGAAAGGTTTAAGAAGAGGACGATCCAACTAAACTGAGTTGCAAATGAATTTGTCTTTTGCAACCATTACCTAATCGCTCAATCTAGACAACAATTTGGGATTGTTTTTCCAATTTGTTTTTCAGCTTAAGCTAGAAGGCAATAGTAACTAACTGTAATACTTAGGTTCCAAAGTCTCTGAGCTACAATAGTTCAATGACCATATGGTGGTTCAATAAGCATAACAATAGTTCAAAAAACCGCATAGTTGCCTTTTATTATGGGTAATTATTATTATTATTATCATTATTATTATTAGTTATTACAAGTGATACTGGTAAAAGTAAATTATAATTATTTTACACTACATAAAGTTTATATAAAGTTTAAACCTTAAAATAATTTGATCAAAAAGGGTTGAAATTTCGTCTTTCTACACTGCAAGGATGAAGAGCAGAGGTTGGAGTTAAAGGAGAAAGAAAAATGGTATGTGGATGAGGTAAAGACAGTAAAAGCGATAGTAGGAACTGTTGTTGGGACTAGGACAAGATTATTGCCAGTGGAATACAAGCGATGGAAGGGTCTCCAAGGTAGAGATTATTTATCGAAGCAAAGAACGAAGAGGCAGGTGAGAGGGGGCCTGTTGATTGTGTCTGAGATTAGAGAGACTTTGAGGCTTTTTATGAGGCTTGTCACGGAACGGGATATGTTGCACGAAAAGGACTATGTAGCAAAAATAACCAAGGCAAGGGAGGATGAAGATAGTATGGCGTTCCAGAGGGAGTGCCGTGGGGACTCGACTAATCTACATAAATTCACATCAAGAGAGGCTTTTTTGGAAGAACGCGAGGTACTAAATTACGGGGATGGCCTTGTACCTAGAAGATATGGTACTTACTGGTGAAAGAGAGAGACGAAGAGAGGTGTAGAAACAAACAGAACTTCCTTTATTGCAATATTCTCATTCAATAATTAATTAACGCATCGTGAAGCGATCAGTAAAATACTCCGCCATGCTTAGGGACGCATCAGTGCACTGCAGGCTCTCCTTATAATTAGAATACACCACGTGGCTTTAATTTCACTGTGTCACAGCCCGACCGCCGAGACGACTTATCCGGGTACGCTTGTAACGGCTTGTCAACCAAAACCCGCCCACCTTCGATTCCTTGCACTTTCAGCTAACGCCAAACCGTCTTTCCTCGACTACATGGTGGAAACAGCGGGAGAATTACCACCTTTGCCACCGGTTTCGGCAGAACCGCCTGCTAACCCAGACCGTCCAGCAGAACCTCTCGCAGAACCAGCGCACAACCCGCGGCTGCTAATCAGTCAATTTCTAGGTTCTGGTGCATTTTGCTCGTTCTAAGCTTTAGTTAACCGTTGTACAATGCGTTTCGTGTCTTTTCTCCAACGTTTGGGTTATTTGGTTTTCTTGCAAGTTTTGCTACTACCTTGTTTAGCATATTCAACGTTCCACGTGTCCCTAGGGCATAATTTTGGTTTTTCATTTGCCTCCTTTTGTTACTGTTGTTCGTACACGTAGTTCATTTTAGTTCGTCCTTTTTGTTTTGCCTTGTTTTTGTTCCATTCGGCTCTGGGAGCCGATTTTGTCTGGAACGAAATATTTTTGTTTGTGTCTGCGGTCCGGGACCGCTCTTCTCCGGGAGCCGGTTTTGTTTTGGAGAAAATAGTTTGGGGTATACGGTCCAAGACCGTTCGGCTCTGGGACCGGGGTTTTTGTTTAAAACCAAGTATTAGTGTATACGTCCGGGACCGTTTGGAGGCCTGTTCTTTGTTTGGGACGAATTTTTGTTGGTTCGGCTCCAGGAGCCGGTTTTCTTTTCTTTGGAACGAAATATTATTGTGTTTGCGGTCTGAGACCGTTCAGCTCCGGAAGCCAGTTTTGGTCATATACGGTCCGGGACCATTTAGCTTTGAAGGAGAAACAAGGCGTTGAAGTTGTCACCGCTGCTCTTACTTCTGTTCGCAACGCTCTTCAGAAGCCGGAAACTGTGTATGACCTAAGGAGGCTTCTGCTTACGTCGAGGCCCTGGGTCGAGTAGCCAGGTCATCTACCCACGAAAAGGCGGACTAATACGCAGCCATTCAAGGCCTTCAAGGTCGTAACAGTACGCGCTAGTTTAGGCGCCAACGCCTTTATGTTTACAGTCCGGTTAATTCCTATAGATATGGCCTAACAGGGAATTTCACCAGGGCTTGTGGCCGCGGAAATTCTAGGCGTTAGCAAATGATGTAAGTGTTGTAAGGCCATGGGACGCGTTTTCTCTTTGTCCGTTTTTGTACCCCTGGAATTTGTGTAACATTATTTTACACTCTCGCTCGTTTCTCATAAGGACGGAGTCGTTAGACATGCCTTTTTCTATGAGCTTTGTAAAGGGCGGTATTTGTTTCTACGATTTGTATTTTTTCTTAATTATCCTTATTTAATGGTTAAAATAAAGATTTCCCCAGTTATTTGCGTCTCAATCTTTTTCAGGTTATTGCCTCATTTCTTCGTTGACTCTGGGGGGCCTTTTTAGCGCCTTTATTCTGGTCATTGGTCAGAGCTGGGGTCAACGAAGGATAAGGGGATCCCACCTTCTTTTTCTTTATTTTCTTATTTTTATAGTTTTGTTCTCTGTTTTGCCAGGATTTCGCCGTTGCACTACGGGCAGTCTTTGCGTTCCCGAGCCCTGACGTCAAATGGTGTGACAAAAAGAAAGGAACCCTTATTTTTTGGCCCCACTGTATAGGAGGCGCTTGTGAGTAAAAGATCCATCCCTCGCTGACCTGGCCCAATTGCGTTTTAGACACCCAGATTACTTCCAAGCGGGCAGTGTACATAATCATGTTGATTTCTGGGAGGATCTCATTTTTTCAACTGGTTGCACTTGTCCTCAAGTTTATTTGCTACAGACAGTCCGAGAGGGAGTGAGGGTTGATAGTTTCTTCCGTAATTACAAGGGCAACTGCAAAGGAAAACGTTATGACTCGGCTGTTCCGCCAATTTCTTTTTTCGCGAAATCTCCTTGTTGCCATCAGTTAAGGTGACTCGACCCAGTTATTTTGTGGGGGTACCATCCTACTTTGAAGCTCTCTAGTATCCCCACCTTTACTTTGATCCTAAGTCTAACATATAGCTTGGATAACATATAAATGAATCTACAATACAGCATAAAATTTTCGGCGATAGGAGTAAATGTCACGTGGTTATAGTGCCACGCCTCTTTGGGGACTGAGTCGAAATTCTGCTATTGCCGGCATTTTTTTCGTGAAAATCTATCGGCTACATATAGTGTGCATTAGTGCCTTGCGTTAAACAGAGTTTCACCAAAATCGCAAAGACCCAATGCGAGAAATTCAGCGGTTTCAGTTTTAAATGTAGGTCATAATTTATGTGAAAATGATAAGCGAACTTTACACGATTATATCTAATAAACTATGAGATTTATCCCTTTGTTTTGGGGATCTTCAAAACACATGGGTCCTTGCAAGTCAGCAAAAAGCTTTAGGACCTTGTAAATGCGAGCGATTTCGAGCAATGCAAACATATAGGAATTATATCTTTAGCTATTTGTTGACGTTTTCCAACGTTTAAGAGTCCTTCACACGAAAAAAGCATTTTCCTAAAAATTCGCAGTTTTTTCCCTTTAAATTGGGTCTTTGCGATTTTGGTGGAACTCTGTCCAACGCAAGGCACTAATGTGCATTATATGTAGCCGAGAGATTTTCACGAAAAAATGCCGGCAACAGCAGAGTTTCGACTCTGTCCCCAGAGAGGCGTGGCAGTGTAGCGTTTTCGAAATTTTCTTGCAGTTGTCCCTCCCCCCACCCTATAAAAAGTTGAAACTCGGAAAAAAATTCTGGACATATACATCCAACAGTGTTTGTGGTGTGAAGGGAGGGGTTGGACCTGTGTGAATTGGAAAACACCCAGAAATGCAAAAGTATCCCAAGACTTTTGTCCATGATTGTCTGAAAAAGAGATTGGAAGAATAAAGGCTATTTTGAGGGGTTTTCAGGCCTGTAAAAGTGTTTTTTCTTGATCCTGATGAAAGATCGTAATTGAACAAATCTTTTCCTAGCTTTTCGGAGTTTTCTGAACGTGATATAAGAATTCGCTCGACAGGAATGATATACACAAGAAATTGTGGAGTCTCATAACGCGTCCTTTATTTTAAAGGATAACATAACTTTAAACAAGACTCACCCCAGAAAACGGTTAAGGGAAGCAACGAGTTGCTAACATTATGGTGTACACAGTAAGAATTTCGGCAGGCCAAGGAGCTAGAGTCGTGGATATACGACAAAGCACGAGGTCATTTACCTCGTACTCAATATGAGCACGAACGTCAAAAAATCCAATAGGCTTGGTAGAGAAAATAGCAACGTATTCCAAAAGATTGAACGGCCGTGAAAAAATATTAGGCCATGTGAATAGCTGTCCCTGACATTTATACAAAACAAAAATACGACATGCAATTGTGATGTATAAGAAAAAAGCGTTGTTTCATAATACGTCTCAGGTTCGTGGCAAAACAGTTTTTCGCTGTCTGGTAGAGAATTGTACAGGATCATTTTTGGTTTGAAAGTGTTGCTAGTATGTATAGCGTGATATCTGTCACGAACTAAGTAAACAACCAACCGAGTTTACTTCGAACTGATTTCCATAGCTGGGGAGTACGCACCAACAGTACTCACTCTAAGAACTTAATAAAGTGTGCTTTTCCTATAGAATCTTAACATCTTGGGGATGGTGACAGAAAATTTATCTGTAGATTCATCCTTGACGCTTTTATTTACAGCGAAAACACAATTTTTAGCTCTTTAGTCACAGTACTCACTTTGAAATGGAGAGAAAGAAGAACAAGCTAATTTTTCCTTACTGGATCAAGTGAGTACTATTGTACTCACTTTACGGGATGGCCTTTTTGACTCAGATTATTTCAAATGCAATTACGTTTCGGTTGAAATATACCTTAGCCGTGTTTCCTTAAGAATTTGTAGCGAAAATTGATAATACACTGTGCTTTTGCGACCGGGTACTGTGCACGATGCTCGAAACATTGTGCCTGACCAACTTCCGCTGTACTGGGCTCCAGTTTAGGGGAGTGGGCCCGATATGGCTAATCAGGGAATTGCCCTGTAAAAACTTGCAATGTTGAGGAAATACTTTCAAAGGTCATTATTATTTCATGTGATTATCTACTTGTCTCCAAAATGCCTAAAAAGCATAGAAAAAGTGAAGAAAACAGACTTTTTCAAAAAACAAGGATTCAGACAATCCTGGACAAACGTCCTTGGGATAGTACTGCAATATTCATATTTTTCTGTTATTTCTCGGTTCCCTCTTTAAACAGTTCAGCGTTTTCGAAATTTTCTTGCAGTTCTCCCTCCCCCCACCCTATACAAAGTTGAAACTCAGAAAAAAATTCTGGATACACGCGTCCAACATTGTTTGTGGGGTGAGGGGAGGGGTTGGACCTGTATGAATTGGAAAACGCCCCAGAAATGCAAAAGTGTCCCAAGACTTTTGTCCATGATTGTAGGCCTTACTATGGGATCTGTGCGCTTTTCGTTGTATCTGCTCCTGTTAAGCCGTGTATATAGATCGAACGCACATGGGAGCCTGCCTACAGATGTCCCGCCTGCTCTTATTTAAACGACAGTGACGCGAACTTTTGCCAAGCCTGCTGTAAACCTAAGTCGCCTGAGCCAACGCAAGGGGCCCGTTCAAATGCAGACATGCCTCTGATCAACTTTTAAGCGCTTAACAGAATTCCAAGAATCGTTCAGAAACAAACCTTATGAACGGCAAAAGGATTCATTAGAAGTTCAGCTATCGAGTTTCTTACGCTCTCTTGTACCCCCAAAGAAATTTTCTGCTGCGATCGCGGAAGACATCGTAAAGTTTTTGATTAGCATGGAT